>NW_008345972.1:3081525-3085986 GCF_000622305.1 Nannospalax galili | reverse complement strand
GAGATAGAAATACTGAAGAAAACAGGCTGAAATGAGAAAGGGAGTGAAACACTCAGTAAGCCAATTAGAAACAACAGGAGAAAGCCTCACCAATAGGATGAATGAAATGGAAAACAGAGTATCAAGACTGGAAGATAAAGTGGATGAACTAGACCACTCAAGCAAAGATTATGAAAAATTTAAGAAAGCACAAAAATTGAATATGCAGGAATTGTGTGACACCATAAAAAGACCAAACTTATGGCTTCCCTTGGCCTGCACGGCCCACAGGCCTCTCTCTCTGGGACGGACAAGCACTGGAGAATGGCTGGGCAATCCAACAACACACAGAGTATATGGGATCCAGTGTGGGGGGGGAGACTATGGGAGGGTGCCATTTGGGAAGTGGGTATATGGATGAATAAGATTGTTTAGGATGTTCTGTATGAAATACACAAAAAAATCAACAAATTTAAAAAATGGGTTCTATTTGAGGAAGAAGCATAAAAATTTGCTCCATGTTAATTAGTAGAGGTGGAACACATTACCATTGACATCTACCCAATGATTTTATATCCATGCTCATGTGGATCTCAGAAAGTAACTGACTGTGACTAGTACTAATCAGATACATAGAGATTAGAGATGAATGTGCAAACATCTGTTAGTAGCATTAAAAATTAGTTTTTCTGTATGAAACAGTATATTTTAAAATGAAATGGAGATCTTTTTAAAAGGTTAAAACCTCATTCAATTTTATATCTTATAGGGTTTATACTGAGTTCAATATTGTATAACTGTATTAATTCAACTGTGAACCTAAAAATTTACAGCCAATATTGAAAGAGATGCATCTTTGCTCTGGAAATTGTTATGGACTATGTTAATGCTGTAATGAGATGCTTCTTCTAATCATGTGGTTATTAAATTAATAATTAAAAAAAAGACCAAACTTATGAATCATAGTCATACAGGAAGGAGGAGAATCCCAAAACAATGCATGGACCAGATCTTCAACAGGCTCATGGAAGAAAATTTCCCAAAATTAAAGAAAGACATGCCCATACAAATACAAGAAGCATATAGAACACCAAACAGGACCAGAAAAGAAGCTCTCCATGGCACATCATAGTAAAAACACTAAGAGACAATACTGAAAGCTGCAAAAGAGAAACAAGTCACATATAAAGGAAAACCCATTACGATTACAGCTGACTTTTCAGTGCAAACTATGAAAGCCAGAAGAACCTGGACCAACGTATTCCCAATTTTAAATGCCCACAGAGGCCTACCCAGATTACTACACCCAGCCAAAATGTCTATTATAGTCAAAGGGGAAAGAAAACTCTTCCATGACATAAATAGGCTGAAGGAATTCACAAAACCAGCCCTTCAGAGAGCTCTGGAAGGAATACAAAGAGCTGAAGAAAGGAATGACTAAACCCAAGATCCAATGGAGGTATAACTGTGGAAAAGTACAGCTATATCAAGAATGTAAACAGAAATAAAAATGACAGCATTCAATACTCATCTTTCATTAATAACCTTAAACATTAATGGACTGAAATCCCCAATCAAAAGACACAGACTAGGTGAATGGATTAAGAAACAAAAACCCATCTTTTTGTTGTCTGCAAGAAACTTATCTCACTTTCAAGGACAGGTGTAGCAGGAGGCCTCCAAAGATGGCGCGGACTCAGAGCCCTGGGATTCAGTGAGAATTCACTTCTTGGTCCGCAAATAGCCTCCCAAAAGGAGCCCATGCCTCCATACCCTGCTCGCCCAGTGACTGCTGACAGACTGTGTGGCACGGACCAATCAGAAAACAATTCGCTGACTAAAGGGACTTGGGGGCGGAGAAAAGGGAAATATAAGGCCTGCCCCCTTCTGCATTAAACGAGTCTGCAGCACCTCACCTAGTGCCTGCTTCTACCCGACTCCCGGTGTCAGTGTGTTGACTCCGTGCCTCTTGCCCCCCCAATCAGCAGGGGACCCGATCCAGGTCAGGGTCTTCACAGCTGGCCTGAGGAGAACCCGCAATAGACAGGCACTATCTTAAGGTGAAAGGATGGAAAAAAATATACCAAGTGAATGGTACTAAGAAAAAAGCTGGTGTTGCAATTCTTTTTTTTTTTTCCAAAGGTTAAAACTTCATTTAATTTTATGTCTTATAGGGTTTATACTGAGTACAATATTGTATAACTGTAATAATTCACCTGTAAAACTAAAAATTTACAGCCAATTTTGAAAGAGATACATCTTAGCTCAGAAAATTGTTATTGAATATGTCAATGCTGTTGTAATGAAATGCTTCTTCTAAGTATGTGGTTCTTGAATAAATAATTTAAAAAAAACATACGCTACTATATTCGAAAACCTAAAAGAAATGGATGCATATCTAAAGGCATGGGAACCACCAAAACTAAACCAAGAAGAGATTAACAGCTTAAACAGACCCATATCACAAAAAGAAATTGAATCAGTAATACAAAACCTCCCGACTGAAAAAAGCCCAGGAGCAGATGGATTTACAGCAGAATTCTACCAGACATTTAAAGAAGATCTATATCCAATACTACTTAATTTTTTCAAACACAGAAATAGAGGGAGAATTTCCAAATTCCTTCTTTGAAGCCAGCATCACTGTAATACCCAAACTGGGTAAAGACACAACCAAATGGGAAACCTATAGACCCATATCCTTAATGAACAGAAATGTAAAAATCCTCAACAAAATACTTGCAAACTGCATACAGACACACATCAAAAATATCATCTGCCATCATCAAGTCAACTTTATTCAAGAGATGCAGGGATGGATCAATATATGTAAGTCAATAGACATCATAAATCATATTAATGGACTCAAAGAAAAGAACCACATGGTCATCTCAATAGATGCAGAGAATAGTCCTAGAGGGAATTGGAAGAGGGAACATACCTCAACATGAAGCCATATATAAAAAACACACAGCCAACATCATTGTAACTGGAGAAAAACTGGATGCATTCCCATTAAAATCAGAACCAGACAAGGCTGTCCACTATCTCCACTCCTTTTTCACATAGTGCTTGAAAGTCTTTCAAGAGCAATAGGGAAATTAAAGGAGTAATAATTGGAAAAGAAGAGATCAAATTATCCCTTTTTGCAGATGACATGATATTATATCTGAGACACCGAAAATTCCTCCAGAGAACTCCTAGAAATGAGTAACACTTTCAGTAAAGTGGCAGGTTACAAAATTATCTACAAAAGTCCATGGTCTTTCTATATGTCAATAGCAAGGAATCAGAGAAAGAGTACATGGAAACCCTCCCTTTCAAAATAGCCTCAAAAAAAATAAAACATCTCAGAATAAACCTGACAAAGACATTAAAGAACTCTATAATGAAAATTTTTAATCTTTAAAGAAAGAGATTGAGGAAGACACCAGAAGATGGAAGGACTTTTCATGCTCATGGATTGGAATAATTAATATTGTATAAATGACTATCCTTAAGCCAGGCATGGTAGCACACTCCTTTAATCCCAGCACTCCGGAGGCAGAGGCAGGCAGATCTCTATGAGTTCAAGGCCAGCCTGATCTACATAGTGAGTTCCAGGACAGCTGGGGCTACAGGAAGATCCTGTCTCATAAAAACCAAAAAAAAAAAAGACCATTCTACCAAAAGTCATTTACAGATTCAATGCAATGCCAATCAAAATCCCCATGAGATTCTTCAAAGAATTGGAAAAAAAAATTATCCTAAGATTCATATGGAAGCACAAGAGACCTTGGAACCCTGAGCAATAAGAGCAATGCTGGGTGATTATATAACACATTCTGAACTGTAATACAGAGCTATAGTCATAAAAACAATATGGTACTGGCACAAAAGTAGACCTGTAGATCAATAGAACAAAATTGAAGACTGAAATATGACTACATGCAATTTTAGTCACCTGATATTTGACAAAGGGGCCAAGGATATACATTGGAGGAAAGACAGCATTTTCAGCAAATGGTGCTGGAAAAACTGGATCTCCACCTGCAGAAGAATGAAAATAAATCCCTATCTTTTACCTTGTACAAAGGTCAATTCCAAATGGATCAAAGACCTCAATGTGAAGCCTGAAACTCTGAAACAGTTAGAAGGAACACTGGCAATAATGTAGTAGATATAGGTGTAGGAAAGGATTTTCTAAACCAGACACCAATTGCTCAGGAAACAAGGTCAAGAATCAACAAATATCAACAAATGGGACCTCATTAAACTAAAAAGCTTCTTTATGTCAAAAGAAACAACCAAGGAAATGAATAGAAAACCCACAGACTGGGAGAAAAATCTTCATCAGTGACACTTCTGACAGAGGTTTATCATCCAGAATATATAAAGAACTCAAAAAAGAAAGAATCAAGAGAGGAAGTAACTCAATTTAAACACGGCGTAGGACTTCAACAGAGCATTCTCAAAAGAACATCTTAAAAGGCGTTCCACATC
>NW_008345972.1:3078860-3081287 GCF_000622305.1 Nannospalax galili | reverse complement strand
GACACTTGTACATCCATGTTTGTTGCTGCTCTTTTCACAATAGCTAAGAGATGGAAGCAACCTAAGTGTCCCTCAACTGATTACTGGATAATGAAAATGTGGGACATTTACAAAAAGGAGTTCTACTCAGCAGTAAAGGAAGATGAAATCATGAAATTTGCATCCATCATGAAATGGATTGAACTAGAAACTGTTATACTAAGTGAAGTAATACAGACTCAGATAAACAAAGGACATATATTCTCCCTCATATGTGAACCCTAGCACCAAATCCTTATAAGTTAGTATATACCCAGGTATAACTACAGGAACCAGTATATTGAAAAGTAACCAGGGAGGTAAAGGAAAAGACAGAACCTGAGAGAGAAGAACGGTAGGAAACAGGTGTTACTAAGGGAGATATGGATAAAAATTGGGTTATTTAAGTCGTGGGGGGAAGAAAGGGTTGTACAATGAATCTTGGTGATAAAGGGAAATAATGGTAATGTATTTAAAAGAAAAACACTGAATATACTGATTCATCTACTATAGGCACTCAGAAGTGGCACCTGAGATAAAATATGCTGTGTAAAATTATTTCAGTGGTAAACTTAAAAAATATACATATAATAAGGCGGGCATGGTGGCACAGACATTTAATCCCAGCACTCTGGAGGCAGAGGCAATCAGATTTCTATGAATTCAAGGCCAGGCTGGTCAACAGGTCTACACAGTGAGTTCCAGGCCACTTTGGGCTACAGAGAAACCCTGGTTGGCTACAGTCTCCTGTCTTTTCACATTCCAGGGCTCTTTGCTTTGCTCCAGACAGGAGACCAGAACCAGCTTACACACAGCGGACCTATAGACACCAAATTGTTGTAGTTCTCCAACATCAACTCCTTGTACGAAGCCCTCTGAGCAGAGTCTAGGCATTCCCACTCCTCCTGGGAGAAGTCTATGGACACATCCTTGAATGTCAATGGATCCTGAACAGAAGCCATCTCTCTCCTTCTGTGAGTTTCCTTTCTGGGAAATACATAAACAGTCTTCTCTCTTTTTCAAGAAACTTCCTTTCAGTTCACTGAAAATTCACTTCACCAACAAAAACAAGACAGCTGTAATTCTCCAGCATCAGGTCTCTGTGCAAAGCCCTCTGAGCAGGATCTAGGAAATCCCTCTCCTCCTGTTAGAAGTCCACAGCCATGTCACTGAATGTCAACACAACCACTTATCCACTCTGCACCAACAGCTCTGCCTGGTTCCTGTGACTTCCGTGAAGTTTCCCGTCCCACCTAGACCGGTCTCTCTAGGTCTTAGTGGTGTTTTCCAGGCCTTAAAGCCCTAAAGTCCCACCAGACTTTGGCAACGCTCCACCTCCTCTCTGGTCCCGCCCACTGGACCCAGTGTTGCCAATTCTAATACATGACAAAATAGACTTTAAACTAAAACTAATCAGAAGAGATAAAGAGGGCCACTTCATTTTGATCAAAGGAACAATAAAACAAGAAGATATTACAACATGAACATATACTCACCAAACTCTGGTGCACCCAACTTCGTAAAAACTATACTACAGGACTTTAAGACCCAGATTAATCCCAACTCATTAATAGCAGGGGACTTCAATACCCCACTGTCTCCATTAGATAAGTCAACAGGGCAGGGAGTTAACATAGAGACATCTGAATTAAACAATACCATAGATCAAATAAACTTAACAGACATCTACCGAGTATTCCACCCAAGCACCAAAGGACATACTTTCTATTCAGAACCCCATGGAACCTTCTCCAAAATCGACCATATACTTGGGCACAAAACAAACCTCAACAAATACAAAAAGATTGAAATAATTCCATGCATTCTATCAGACCAGAATGTAATAAAGCTTAAAATCAACACCGGAAGAAGCCCTAGTCACCACATGAACACATGGAGATTAAACAACACACTCCTGAATGATGAATGAGTCAAAAGAGAAATTAAGAAATAAATAAATGTATTCCTGGAACTAAATGAATGGATAATACAACACAACAAAACCTCTGGGACATGCTGAAAGCTGTCTTTAGAGGGAAGTTTATAGCTCTAAGTGCCTACATCAAAAAATAAGAGAGAACACAAGTAAAGGACTTAACATTGCAACTCAAGTCACTTGAAAAGCAACAAAAAATGAAACCCAAACCCAACAGACAAGAAGAAATAATAAAAATCAGGGCAGAAATTAATGTAATCGAAACAAAGAAAACAATACAAAGAATCAACGAGTCCAAGAGCTGGTTTTTGAGAAGATAAACAAGATTGATAGACCACCAGCCCAGTGAACCAGAAGAAAGAAAGAGCACCTCCAAATCAACAAAACCTGAGATGAAAGGGGAAACATCACAACAGACACCAAAGAGATCCAGAACATTATAAGGGAATACTTTAAAAACCTATATGCTACTA
>NW_008345972.1:3078353-3078612 GCF_000622305.1 Nannospalax galili | reverse complement strand
GCACTCAAAGACAAGAACCACATGGTCATCTCAATAGATGCAAAGAAGGCCTTTGACAAAATTCAACATGTGTTTATGTTCAAAGTCCTAGAAGGATTGGACTGGAGGGAACATACTTTAACATAATTAAAGCCATATGAAACAAACCCACAGCCAACATCATTCTAAATGGAGAAAAACTGGAAGCATTACTATTGAAATCAGGAACCAGACAAGGCTGTGAACTATCTCCACTTCTCTTTAACATAGTGTTTGAAAA
>NW_008345972.1:3073665-3076903 GCF_000622305.1 Nannospalax galili | reverse complement strand
TAGCTAAGAGATGGAAGCAACCTAAGTGTCCCTCAACTGATGAGTGGTTAACAAAAATGTGCTGTATTTGCACAATGGAGTTCTATTCAGCAGTGAAGAAAGATGAAATAATGAAATTTGCAGGTAAATAGATGATACTAGAAACTGTTATACTAAGTGAAGTAACACAGACTCAGAAAAAATAAAATCGACATATGTTCTCCCTCATATGCGGATCCTAGAACCAAATCCTGATAAGTGAGTATGTATCCAGACATAACTACAGGAACCAGGATAATAGAAAGGAACCAGGGAGGTAAAGGAAAAGAATGAACCTGAAAGAGAAGAACAGTAGAAAACAGGTGTTAATAAGGGAGAAATGGATAAAAACTGGGTTAGTTTAAGGGAGGGGGAAGGGAAGGGTATACAAGGAACCTAGGGGATAAAGGGAAAGAAGGACCTCAAGAGAGGTAGGACCATAGGAGAAGGGTATTATTAAGGAAAAGGGGGGGAAAATGGGGACACCTTAAGTGGGAAAACCATCATTGAGGGGTTAGACAATGCGTGAGATAAATAATGTCTAGCTAGTTTTAAAAACCAGAGGGAATCATATTACTCCAACAACCTACTGACAAATTATACATACCAGATAAAGAAATACATGTCTAGGTAAAGCTTATCTGAGAACAGTTGGTCTTTGTCCAAGATTTATCTACATGGCACACAATAATTAAAAGTACCAGGCTGGTGGAACTTACCTTCTTGCATATTTAACGGACATACTCTGAGGCCTATACTAATTTGGACAGAGGGACATAAAGGACAGTTTTTGTTCCTTGCCCTCCTAGGTCGACTAGTTCCAGGGTTGATATGTCCTGTAGCTGTGATAAGTCACCTGTCCTCTTGTTCAGGGAGGTCATGGAGATCCCACCAGAGGTCCTCAAACCAGTTTCCAGTCTACAAAGAGGTGGGTCAACACAGAGGAATCATTTCCTCCATGCTTCCAAGCGAAGCCAGCCATGGTCGAGCAGCACCTTTGACTTATCTTCACATAGGCAGAACTGGTAAAAGAAAGGAACCAGGGTCTCCTCCCAAGCCCCTGTGACCCCTGAGGAACAGATCCTCAAATGACCTTAAGAGTAAAAATAAATTGGTTTATCTGGGCCAATTGTATGGCCTTAAACATGCAAAACAAAAGTATAACCAAAGATTAAAGGAGCCAATATAGTTTTTTAAGAGTCTCTATGTATAGCTAAAGGCTACATCACAAGCAACAATGCCAGATAGGAGATACCTTCTATTGAGTTGTTGGGCAGGGTGGCCCAAGGGACTCCCAGATAGTTACCCAGCATAGAACTTGGAAAATGAACAGTACACCCCAATCTTATCTAAAGGAATGTTGACAACTGATTGCTGCTAGATGACAAACATCTGACCTTCCTAAAACAAAGACCTCTAGACAGGCTGACTAGATTCACCAGATGGGCAAGTAGTCGGGAACGGCTGGGGGTGCCGACAACACAGCCGACAGTAGCAGCAATAACAGAGTATAAGGGCTCTAGTAGGGGGAGGGAGGCTATGGGAGGTTGCCATCTGAGAAATGGGTATATAGTTGAATAAGAAGGTTTGGGATGTTTTCTGTGTTATACACACACAAAAAAAAATCAACAAAAATTTTAAAATGTATTATATTTGAGGAGGAAGCATGGAAATTTACATCATGCTAATTAGTAGAGGTGATAAACATTATCACTGAAATCTACCTGATGACTTTATAGACATACACAGATGCCAAGGATCCAAGTGCTACCGATTATTACTAGTAATAATCAGATATATAGAGATTATAGATGCATGTGCCAACATCTCAGTGTGAGTAGCAGAAACAATGAGTCTTTCTGTATGAAACTGTATATTTTAATAATGAAATGGAGATCTTTTTTAAAGTTTAAAACCTCATTTAATTTTATGTCTTATAGGGTTTAGTTCAATATTATATAACTGTATTAATTCAACTGTGACCCTAGAAATTTTATAGCCACTTTTGAAGAAGCTGTATCTTTGCTCTGGAAACCGTTATTGAGCATATTAAAGCTGTAATGATATGCTTCTTCTAAAAAAATATTTTAAAAATGTAGGAAACATTTTAAAATGAAATGGAGATCTTTAAAGGGTAAAAACTCATTCAATTTTGTATCTTATAGGGTTTATACTGAGTCCAATATTGTATAACTAACTGTATTAATTCAACTGTGAACCTAAAAATTTACTGCCACTTTTGAAGGAGATATATGCTTGCTCTGTAGTATGTTACTGGATATGTTAAAGCTGTAATGAAGTGCTTCTTCTAATCATGTGGTTATTAAATTTTAAAAATTAAAAAAAATAATTCTTCAAAGCATAAAAATTTGCTCCTTAATAATTAGTAGATGTGAAGCACATTACCACTGAATTTTACCTGATGACTTTATATACATGCTCAGATGCCAAGGAGCTCAGAAAGTAACTGACTATGACTAGTAATAATCAGATACATAGGGATTAGAAATGCATGTGCAAACATCTTAGTGTTAATTGCATTTAAAATGAACTTTTCTGTATGAAACTGTGTGTTTTAATAATGAAATGGAGATCTTTTTTAAAGGTTAAAACCTCATTTAATTTTATGTCTTATAGGGTTTATTCTGAGTACAATATTGTATAACTTTATTAATTCTACTGTAAACCTAAAAATTTACAGCCAATTTTGAAAGAACTACATCTTAGCTCTGAAAATTGTTATTGAATATGTCAATGCTGTTGTAATGAAATGCTTCTTCTAATTATGTGGTTATTAAATAAATAATTAAAAAAAAAAAAACATAACCCTGAAAAAAAAAAAAAAACATTGGGCCTGGAGAGATGGTTAAGAGCACTGACTGCTCTTGCATAGGACCTGGGTTTGATTCCCAGCAGCTAACATGGCAGCTAACAACCGTCATTAATTCCAGTTCCAGGGGAATCTGGGGCCTTCTTCTGACTTCTGCAGACATTGCACCATCCGGGTGCACTTACACACATGCAGGCATAACACTCATACACATAAACAAAACAAAACAAAGAAAAAAACAACATTATAGCCAGGCGTGGTGGTGTACTCCTTCAGTCCCAGCACTGGGGAGGCAGAGGCAGGCGAATCTCTGTGAGTTCAAGGCCAGCCTGATTACATAGCGAGTTCAGGCCAGCTGGGGCTACAGGGAAACCCTGCCTCAAAAAGATA
>NW_008345972.1:3057425-3073296 GCF_000622305.1 Nannospalax galili | reverse complement strand
CTTGTTATTTTTACATCTGCAGCAAACCCTTGTTTTTTCCCTTTCACCCCAAAAAAAAAAAAAAAAAAAAAAAAAAAAAAAAAAAGAAAAGTTCCCATATAATCCAGGTTGACCACCAACTCTCTAGGAGGAAGACCTCGAACTTCCTTTTTAATCTCCTACTGCCCAAGTTTTGGCATGCTGGGGTTTGAACCCAGGGCTTTGTGCATGCTAGGCCAGCAGTCTGCCAACTAAGCTATATCTCCAGCCTCTAAACATGAATTTTTAAGGCCTGTCATGCTAGTGCCCCGGGTGCATACTTCATCTTCCTCTTTGGCACTGTATCCCAGAGGCAGTTCCTCTGTGACCCCTTCCACACATACCGCTTCCAGCATAGAGCCTGGAGTGAAGTCAGTGTGAGTCTATGAAGGATTAAGCAGTGGTGTAAGTTTTCCTCCCTGGAAGACAAACCTGAGAAGGCAGAAACGCAGGACCCTATCCAGCCGACCTGGGACTCGATAGTCCTTTGCTTTCTCCAGGTTGTGATTTCCTCACAGTTTTGGTGTTTTCTTGTGATAAACTGCACTACCCTCAATATCATAACTGCCCGCTGCTTTCTGCTGACTAATTCAGCAACCTTGGGATTCCGCCATGGAAGGATTGTAGTAGCTGCATGGCCAGGGTATGCAGAGACCCCAGGGTCCAAGAGCTGAAATAGTTCGGTGACAGAATAGGGGGCTATGATCAGGTAGCTGAGGTGTTAACTCCTGGGGTTAAGGACTGAGGGGGCAGGAGATTCAGTAACTTTGGGATCTGTCCACTTTGTGACCACAAAATTTAAGGACCCACGAAGCCATACAGCTTCAGGCCCAGGATCTGAAGACACACGATTGAAATCTAGGGGTCCAGGATCCAAGCAGTTCCGACACGGGGTGCTTTTAAGACCCTGAGTCAAGTGTTCAAAGGCAGCAAAGCTCAGCGTGCTCACGCACAGGTGCAACCCCGGTGGTCTCTCAGAGCCCAGCGCTGCAGCCATTAGTCCCTTGGCTTTCATTGGTGAGTCCTCTGAAGCGTGGACCAGTCAAAACCTTCCTAGTGTCTCCTGCCCCCGCCCAGCTGTCGCTCAGCAAAACTGGGGGTGGGGCCTTTCCACAGCGATCCAATGGCAGTGCAGGCGTGGCGCGCGCGGCCTGGCAATTGGCTGCCGTGAGAGGGCGCTGTCAGAGTCGGATTGGCCCGGGTCGGGACGGAAGCGCCCCAGGTCTGGAGCGGTTGGAATCCTGCAGGCGCGATGTGGGGCGCGAGCAGGGGCCGGGCTGCCCAGCGGGCGCTGCTGGCGCTGCTGCTGGCGCTGCTGCTGGCGCTGTCGGTGCCGAGCGGTGGCGCGTCCAAGACCATCGCCGGGCTCGTGACCTGCGGGTCGGTGTTGAAGCTGCTCAATACGCACCACCGGGTGCGGCTGCACTCGCACGACATCAAATACGGATCCGGTGCGCCGGGCTGGTGACTGGGACGCAGGGGGCAGAGGCTCGGAGGCCAAATGGTCCTAGGGGTCCGTGGGCTGTCGGGGAGCAGGGCGGCTGAGTCTAGACTCGCTGGGGGCCATGAGAGGCAAGCTCCGGGGGATGGGGACACGGAGGGGCCGTAGGGACGTGGGGGTCAGGCGCGGGCAGGGGTGAGCCAATGGGATCCTGGCGTGGGGATTGTGGGGGAAACTTCTGAGTGTCCTAGACGAGGGTCCGAGTTGTGTGATTGACAGAGCTCCGGGGCTGGGGTGGGATGTCCCTTCGCAGGCAGCGGCCAACAGTCGGTAACCGGCGTGGAGGCATCTGACGACGCCAATAGCTACTGGCGGATCCGCGGCGGCTCGGAGGGCGGGTGCCCGCGCGGCGTCCCAGTGCGCTGTGGGCAAGCAGTGAGGCTCACGCACGTGCTCACCGGCAAGAACCTGCATACGCACCACTTCCCGTCGCCGCTGTCCAACAACCAGGCAAGCCCCCATCCTAACCCTTCCAAGGCTGCGCGTGCGCGATCCCGGGCGACAGCGGGACACGGTGGGGGATGGGGTGCGGGGAGGGGCCGGAGAGGTTACTCTGAGGGTCAGCTGCTGTGAAATGGGAGTTTTGGTTCAGAAGTGTTTATGGAAAGGGAGAAAGGAAGGGAGAGAGAGAGGCAGAAAGAGACACAGCGAGACAGACAGACACACACACACACACACAGAACATTGTCTGAAGCTCAGTTGTGAAATGGTTGTTTCTATTCTGAAGTGTTTTTGGAGCTCCTGCTCTGGGTTCTGACCCATGGAACTTCCATCCCTAGACCTGGGAAAAGGACTGGAAGAGATCAATGACTAACTACTATTTGGGGGGCGGGAGCGGGGGTGGGACCACACAGCCAATAGGCAATAGGAAACTGCAGAAAGACTCAGGCTGCTAAGTGGGATAAGATCCACCCGCTGTGGAAGAGCTTTTGCTAAAGCATCATTACAAATGGTGGGGTAGGATCATGGGAAGAAACTGACAGTGCTTTGGGGCATTTCTGGGGGGAGAGGGGAATGTTGGAGATAGAGAACTTGGCCATTAGTTTGGCAGCCTGGGGGATTGGGCCTTACAGAGGTTAGGACTGGGAGATTATGGAGTAGGAAGCCTTAGCTCCAGAGGTCAGTGTTCACTACACAGACAGATGCAAAGCTGTACTACATGCATTTGAAGAGCTTGCTTGGCTGATGTCTGCCTTGGCAACCATGGAAGCTGGGGTTCTGGGAAAGGACCCAGAGACCCAGGATACTGGATGCAAGTGCCACTGCTAAGCATGTAGCTCTAGAATACTCTGTGCTCTAGGTGGTAACTGTCCTCCATACTTCACACCCATAGGAGGTGAGTGCCTTTGGGGAAGATGGTGAGGGTGACGACCTGGACCTGTGGACAGTACGATGTTCTGGGCAACACTGGGAGCGTGAGGCCACTGTACGCTTCCAGCATGTGGGCACCTCTGTGTTCCTGTCAGTCACTGGTGAGCAGTATGGCAACCCCATCCGTGGGCAGCATGAGGTGCATGGCATGCCCAGTGCCAACACTCACAACACATGGAAGGCCATGGAGGGCATCTTCATCAAGCCTGGTGCAGATCCCTCTGTAGGTCATGATGAACTCTGAATGTTGGGTGGGTGAAAGGAGGGTGGCTGGGTAGGGAATCTGCAAGGCCACTCTTGTGAGGGAGACTTTGGGTTTGTAGGGGTCCCTAAGTGCCTTTGTGATTAAAGAATGTTGGTTTGTGATTATGTTCGCTGTGAGCCCAGGGATGACTAGGAGGTGCCAGCTATCCCTGGCCTAGTTTACCATCTCACCTATCCCCAGGCCAGCTTTGGTACTGAACCTGTTCAAACTTAAAAACAAGTTATTATTTATTATTACTATTTTGTGTGTGCATGTGGTATGTGTGTGTGTGTGTGTGTATGTGTGTGTATGTGTGTGTGTGTGTGTATGCACATGCATATGCATGGTGTGTGTGGGCACAACACATGTGGAGGTCAGAGGATAACTTTGTAAGTCAGTTCTCTTCTTCTGCCTTTATATGGGTTCTAGGTCTCAAACTCAGGCTGTCAGGCTTGTGCAGCACATACTTTATCCCAAGCCATCTCACTGGCTCCAAACCTTTTTTTTTTTTTTCCCAATACTTGTCCATGAACTCTAATACTGCCTTGTGCAGTCAACTCGTTTGTCTACCCTTCATTGGTCTTGTGGCAAGGGACCTCAGTTTTAGAGAACTTTCGAATCCACTCATCCCTTATTGTGAGGACTCCACTTTCCTGGTGACTGTGGCAGTCTTGACACTTATCTCTAATCAATGGCTTGTTGAGGACTCCACCTGTCTACTGGAGATTAGCAGCACAGGCTGCTGTATGCTTGCTATAAATGACACCCTCCCCTCCCCAGCCTGCCCAAGTTGTTGCATCTCAGACCCCCCACCATACCCTTCCAAGGCTTGAAAGAGAAAGGAGAACCTCAAAAGGAATCTCAAGGGAAGACAACCCCAAAGAACCACCTGTAGAAACCTGAGAAGGCTCCTGGAAGAGGAGGCACAGTCTGGGCAGTCAGAGTACTATAATTTAAAGACAGGAGCAGGGGCCTAGAGCCGTGGCTCAGTAGTTAAGAGTGCTTCCTGCTCCTCCAGAGAACCTGAGTTTGGTTCCCAGTATCCACAGCAGGCAGATCACAAGTGCCTGTAACTCCAGCTTCTGAGGATCTGAAGCCCTCTTTTGGCCTCTATGAGTACTTGCAATTGTGTGTGCATATCCACATATACATACACACAAAATTAAAACTAAAAATAAGCTGGGCATGGTGGCACACACCTTTAGTCCAAGCAGAGGTAGGCAGATCTTTGAGTTCCAGGCCAGAATGGTTTACATAGCAAGTTCTAGGCCAGCAGGGATACATAGTGAGACCCTGTCTCAGAAAAAACACAGGCGCAGAGGGCTGTGGTGTGGGGAAATTTAAGTTCAGTGATAGAGTAGGTGTTTGGAATACATGAGGCTATATCCAGGGGACATAGCCCAACAGTAGAACACTTGTTGTCATACACTTGTTATCATACACAAGGCCTAGCAACAAAATTAAATGAGAAATGCACGTAATTCAGTGTATAGGTGGTTTTTTTTTTTTTTTTTTTTTTTTTTTTTTTTGAACAGGGTCTCCCTGTAGCCCCAGCTGGCCTAGAACTCACTATGTAAACCAAGATAGCCTTGAACTCACAGAGATCTGCCTGCCTCTGCTTCCTGAGTGCTGGAATTAAAGGCATGCCCCACCATGCCTGGCTTCAGTGTATAGTTAAAATAAGTAAATAAAAACATGAGCAGAAGAAATAGAAGTCCCCAAATCAAGTGACTAACAGCTCTGCTAGTGCATCTGTGGCCTCTAGAGGCAGTGGGGGAAATGACAGGCTTCTGGGAACTAAAGGCTTAAGGGAGCTGCTGGGGGCAATGCCGAGCTAGGATGGCAACTGGCTATATAGGACTTGGAGTGGGGTGAGAAGAGCACATGTATTTGAGAAATCAATTGACTTTATTAAAGTATGGGGGTGAGAGAAAAGCTGTAGCCAGATTATTCTCCTACCCTATGAAACCCTGGCCTTTCCACTGCCAACTTCTTGTAGTTGTTTCTTTTTTGTCTTTTGGAGACAGGGTCTTCCTGTAGCTCCAGCTAGCCTGAAACTCACTATGTAGACTCACAGAGATCTGCCTACCTCTGCCTCCTGAGTGCTGGGATTAAAGGCATGTACCATCACACCCAGCTACTGCTAAATTCTTGAGCATCATCTACAAGTTTGCATTCCTCTCCATCACTTGGGATCTGAGAAGATTTGATGGAAGCAGATTGTTGGGAGGGGATCCTAGCAAATGCTGAGACAGCCATGGGACTGTGAAAGGAGAAAGGAAACACGCATTGTAGAGCAAGTCTCCCCATGGGCAGTTAGAATTCAGTCCCATTGGGGAATCCCACCAAACTTATACCATCTGAGAGGCAAGGAATGTACTCAGCGAAGCATCTCCTCTCATTGGCTGAGGGCTGCTGGGTGAGTGGGAGCAATTACTCTACAAGTATTTCTCACTCTGTGCATTGGATAAGGGACTCCAACAGCTAGAATAAGATTCCAGGTAGAGTGAGTCATGGGTGCTGGCAAGGGGCTATTCTTTCTGTAAATGTAAGTGCCAAGAAAGTATGAGGTAGGGCATTCCAGTATGGATACACCCTGTGCATGTCCAGATGTATGCTTGTACACACCCAGGAAGGCATTGAGGCATTGCTAATTAAGGGAAGAACTCGAAAGTGCACAGCAGGTAGGTATCCTTGGTGACTAATATGCTGTTGGAGCAGGTCATTTGGCTTCATGCAGAAAAGCAGCAGCAAAACTTTGTTTTTTGAAACAGTCTCCTGTATCCCCAGTTGGCCTAGATCTTGCTATGTAGAGGAGGCTGACCTGCCTGCCTCTGCTTCCTGAGTGCTGGGATTAAAGTCCTGTGCCACCATGCTTTGCTCATTTTTTTTTCTTTTTTTGAGACAGTACCCTGTATTTCAGACTGGTCTTGAATTTACAACTCATGAGACTACCCTTGAACTTCTGATCCTCCAGTCTCTATATTCCAACTGACATTCTGGTACCAATTTTGTGGAGAGAGGCAGTGTAGTGAGTCATGCCTGTAAGCCCAGCACTACAGAAGAAGTAGGAGGCTAGCCATAAGCCCAAGGCTAGCCTGGTTTATACAGTAGTTGCTGGCCAGCTAGGAGTATATGGTAAGATCTTAAGAAACAGCAAGCCCGGTGTGGTGCCACATGCCTTTAGTCCCAGCACTGGGGAGGCAGAGGCAGGTGGATCTCTGAATTCAAGACCGGCCTGGTCTACATAGTGAGTTCCAGGCCAGCTGGGGCTACAAGGAGACCCTGCCTCAAAAAGACCAAAAAAAAAAGAGCACTGACTGGTCTTGCAAAGGACCTGAGTTCAAGTCCCAGAACCCACATGGCGGCTAACAACCGTCCTGAACTCCAGTTCCAGGGGACGGGTCAGTTACATACATGCAGGCAATATGCTCATACACATAGAATATACACATAAAAACCACCACAACAAAAAGGACCAGATGTGATGGCGCTTGTCTTTAATCCCAGGACTCAAGCAGGCAGGACCTCAGCTGGGGCAACAGGGAGACCCTGTTTCAAAAATAAATAAATAAAATAATTTTTTCAGAGAAGACAAGAAGACAACCTAAGTTCCTGGAGACTGAAATCAGCTCTACCTGCTTCAAAAACATCGGTTCTCAACTACTGAACTGAGAATAAAACAGAAGAAGGTACAGATGCTCAGTTACACACACATTCCTCCCATTCCCAATATACAGTTAACTGCAGGTGCCATGTATCTTTCTCACTTATCAGTTCTGCATGGTCACTTAATGAACACTTACCCACAAAGTGGTTCACAATCACAGAGATACCCAAGCATCCTCTTCCCAGAATCTCCCTTACGTTCCTGCTAAGCTGCGCTCAGGGGATGCCTTGAAGTTGGGCAGAAAGAAGGAAGGCCACCTTGTTTGACTCACTGCCCCATCCCAGGGACACAATGAGCAAACCTCGCATACAATATGAAGAGGCCTGAGACCCCATGCAACCACAGGCACTGCTAGGGGTTCCGACATTTCCCGGGCATTTCAGCCGGTTCCCGGGTGTGTTCAGCTGTGCGGCGGGCATCGAAGCGCCCTCACGCGTACCACTAGAAAACCTGCAGAGATAGGAGCTAAGAAAAGGCGGGCAAAGTTCTTTTTCATAAGTTATGAATGAGGAGAAAGTGTTTGTGGAACTCATTGTTAAAACCTCAGAGCCTGAACTCCGGCTCCGCGGGGCCAATCGGAGCCCCGAGGCTATTTTGAAATCGCTCTGGTAGTAGCCAATAGGTGTGCGGGAAGCAAAGCTCCGGCTTGGCGCAGGCCAATGAGCCTGGCTCTATGCCTTGGAGTCAGGGGCTCAGCCCTCTCGACTGTCAGAGGGTTAAAGATGGAGCCGAGGGCGAGAGCGAGCCACGAGGTGCAGAGTCGTCCGGGTAGGACAGAGGCGGATGACGACCAGGACCCCCTCCAGCTAATCTTCGCCTTGCCCCCGTCGTGCGGGAAAGGGGTGTCTGTTCGTGTGAGTGGCGGGTCTGAGGTGGGGGGCGTGGGAAGAGCCCTGCTGGGCCAGAACTGCGGGGGAGGCCATCAGGACCCCCAGGCCCTCCCTGGGTAGGGAACTGCAGGGAGCTCGAGGCTCTCATCTGCTCTGCGGGGCAGAAGAAGGATAGGACAGAATGCTCAGCTCAGAACCGAGTTCATACTGGGGGCACCTGGCCAGGAGACCTGGTCTTGAGCTTGCACAGTCTCACTTGCCGCTAGTCAGCTACCCCTTTTATTCTGGAGCTGCAGGCCGAAGCTGGGAGCAGAGTTACAGAACTGCTCACTCCACTCGCTCCAAGTACCAGCTGGCTTCTACTGGCGCTGAGCGCAGGTCTCTCTCCTTTGTGTGTGAGTCCCCGCTGGTGCTGGCCCTTCAGCTCTCTCCAGGGAAGTCCTCCTTCCACCAGACTCTGAACCACGTTGGGAATGTTAGGTTGCTGTCGGATTCTGAAGACCCCAAGGGCTGCAATCTCGGCTGGAATCCCTTCTGCGCCCCAAGTCTTGGACAGAGGCCCCACCCACCTATCATGGTTGAACTTCCCGCTCTGCATTGAGGGCGTTGGGGTATTGCCTGCTGGTTGCTGGTGCTCTGACGAGGTTGCACTACTGTGCTCTGAGAAGCAGTGCAATGATATTGTCAAAGCATCTGGGACCAGCCTTGGGGATCATTCCCTCACCTATGATCCCTTCTTTCTTCTCCTTCCAGGCCTGGCTCCTTTGGGTTGCAGACCATCCCCTCCCCCCTCATTCCACTCCCTTCTCTATGGAAGCTTGAGATTCTAGCCAGGCTTGTGCCTCTGGGGTCAGAGGGCATCCTTCCCCCAGGCAGAAGCCCCACCCCAGTGGGCTTGCATTCTAGGTTTCAGATCCTACCCACCCCCACAATCCCGAGTGGCTAATGGGCTTGCCCGACACTCTTTCCCTGTTGCACTACTGTGGGCCACTGGGAAGCAGTGCAATGATGAAAGGGCATCTGTCAGGCCTACCACCCACTGAGCTCACTCCTCTTCCCACCTGTGAAAGCTGAGGTACCAAGAGGGTAAGTGCTTGGATTAATTATGCATGGGTACAGAGTTGCACTGGACCCTCCATCACAGAGAAGATAAGGTGAGTGTTGGGGATGGTAGTCTAGGGCTGGACTAGTACAAAGGCAGAGAGACCCTAGACTTGGAAAGGCTCCAGTTTGAAGCTCTTCCTACACTGGTTCCCCAGGTTAAGATTGGGGAGTTCATGCTGGGCATAGTGGTGGCTCATGCCTGTAATTCTAGTACTCTGTAGGCTAAGGCAGGAAGATTGCCTCACATTTGAGGCTAGCCTGGCCTGCATAGTAAGTTGGAGACCAGCCTGGACTATGCTGGGACCCCGTCTCAAAAAAACAAAACAAAACAAAATTGATTCCAAGGCCTTGTAGAGAAACAGATGCTGATCTCTTCCTATGGAGGAGCTTTTTGTGCCTTGCTCAACCTTATCCACACCAAGAACAGGACCCAGCCTCTCCTGAATGCTTGAAACTAGGAAGGTAAGGAGTGTTCTGAGTGGGATTTGGGGAGAGGGAGAAGAGGCAGGCCCTCCAGGAGGTAGCTTTTACACCAGGGCACCACCTTGAGGCATGGAGCTCAGCGTGAGTGTACTATCTGAGATGGATGTATAGACCTGGAACAGGAAGTCTGCAGAGGAGGCCTGCTAGCCACACCTGCTTGCTCCTTTACAGGAGGACAGGTCTTTTTTCAAAAATATATTTTTATATGTATGAGTGTATTGCCTGCATGTATGGAAGTGTACCTGTGTCATGCAGTGCCCGCAGAGGTCAGAAGAGGGCATTAGATCCCCTGGACCTTGGAGATGGTTCTTAGCAGCCATGTGGGTAGGTACTAGGAACTGAACCTGGGTCCTCTCCAACAGCAGCCAATGCTCTTAACTGCTGAGCCATCTCTCCAGCCCTGGAGGATAGTCTTAATCAGGAGAAGCAGTGAGCTGTGTGCTTTTCTAGCTGTAGTAGCAGAACTGGAGTTGAACTTCTAAGGAGCCTGACCCTGGGTATGTGTGCTTGCAGGGTTACCTCTACCATCAAGACTTGACACAAGGTGCACAGTGACAGATGTCCAGGCCTGTCTCCTTGAGAGGAGGCCCAGGCTTCCAGATTAGCTCTTGGGAGTACCCTTCACCCCTGGTCTGAGAAAACTGGTTTCAATCCTACTCTAGGTATATAAGCCCTGGCACTCATAAGGAAACAAGGGGAAGTGACACATGATCCTTTTTCTCCTAGTCCTGACTCCCTGGGGCTCTTTGAACTCAGGATCACTGGATTCAAGCCATTCTCCTGTCCCCTGGGCTTCAAAGAGCATGGCAGAGGGTGGCCAGCCCTCACTCCTATGTAGATTCTGTACCTGCCATTGAAAAGCAGCTGTGGCTATCTTCTGCTTCTGCTGGGGGGGAGGCCATACATGTGTCACCATGTCTAGTTTATGTAGTGCTGGGAATCAAATCCAGGGCCTTGTGCTTGCTACATCACCAGTCTTCTACTTTTTTAGACAGGGTCTATGTTACCCATGAAAACTTCCTGCCTCAGCCTTCCCAGTGTCAAGAGTATCACACCCAGCTGTCACAATAGACTTTAAAAAACCCAAAAAGAGCAGGGCGTGGTGGCGCATGCCTGAAGTCCCAGCACTTGGGAGGCAGAGGTAGGCGGATCTCTGTGAGTTCAAGGCCAGCCTGGTCTACATAGTGAGTTCCAGGACAGCTGGGCCAGCAGGGAAACCCTGCTTCAAAAAGACAAAAAACAAAACAAAACAAAACAAAAAACCCAACAACAACAACAACAAAAAAACCAAAAAAAAAAAAAAAACCCCAAAAACAAAACAAAACCCAAATAGACATATAAAGTGCTGAGTATGGTTAGGGATCTCACTGACCCTGAGGATGTTTATCTTTCTTGACAAAAAGCACACGGTATATAAAAGTTCATTTTATAAGTCCCACAAGGGGCAGGGGAAGGATGGAGGCTGAACCCAATATATTGGAGTCTGTCTATACCTCTAGGCAAGGTGCTCTGAACATACATCCTTCCTCTTTTTCTCACCTTGTCCCTGACTCCTGTGTTGAGGGAAGCTGGGACTAGAGGGCTGGTTTCCCTGTAGTATCCAAAAAAATCTGATTGCACTACTCCAGTACATACAAGGGTCTCAGCTGATGGAGGGCTTTTCAGGGGAAGCAGCCTGGCATGCACCCTCCTTAGTGGCTAAGGTGGATATGGACCAGTGGCTGACCCAGGAGATCCTGGGAAAGCAGCTTGTTAGAATCCGTATGCATTCATCCTGAGATGCCCAGTAATCCCTCCCTGTACTTATCTTGGATGTGCTCAAGGAAGGTTTGAGTTAGTTCAGTTTTGTGCTTTGACCAAGACCAAAAGGTGGGGAAGATTGTTTAAGAGATATGATGAAGACAGAATCTTCAGAAATGCTTTAGTGGGGCTAGAGGAAAAGGGCAGAAGGGACTCAAGATACAGAGTATAGAGCAAAGAAGTCATCATGAACGGGAGGACAGCACAGGATCTGGAGAGGGATGTGTGTAGTGCTGCAGAATAGGGTCGAAAATGGAGAGGGCGGAAAGGCCAAAGCTAGAGGGTTTTGGGGCAGAAGGAAGTTCTTTTGGACATTTCCTTGGTGAACTGGGAGCCAGATTCTCTTTAGGACAGACTAGTGAAGCAGGGTGGGGAGGAGACTGCAAGCTACTGTGCTTTAGAGTGATGATAACCACGTCTCCCGAGTGGTCACAGTCAAGGAGATCCAAGTCCTGAAGGCTTAGGATGGCCCATAGTCATTCCACAACCCCAGCGGAGGCTCCAGTGCGCATGCCCAGATCGGTGGTTATTGTTACGTGTATTAGCCACGTCCCCTGCCTCCGGGGTCTCTGGCTGCGGTTAGGCGGGAGGGGGTGGGTAGTTTGGGGAATCTGAATCTGCCCCTTGGCTGTGGGGAAAGAGTGAGTACGGCCCGCAGTTCCCGCCCCGACGGGCTCCCGTCACCTCCCGGGACGCCAGCCTGGCCCTCTGGAAAGGTCCCCCATCGTCCGGAGCCCGGCCCCAAGCTGCACAGACGCGTCTCCAGCAGCCCCTTTCGAATGGAAGTCCTAGACGAGTTTGACAGCGAGTTTCCGCAGAGTGTGTCCTTCTGCCAGCTCATCTCTGAGGACGACTTCGAGAGGCAGGCTGCGACTTACACGGAGCGGGCGCTGCGCCGCCTCTTCCGCACCTTGGACCGCAACCCGGCTCTGGCGGAGAGGGTCGTGCGCAAGGGCAAGCAGACTGAGTTAGAGCAGCGTGGGCTCTTTTCCTTCTTATGGGTGCGGACCGAGGGCAGGACACCAGCTCTACCTGCTGTCCGTTAAGGCGGAGCTGTGAGGGTGGGACTTGGGCTGAGGGGCGTTGAGGGGTGCAGACAGGGTCTTTCCTAAGCCAAGGGTGCCAAGCTTGGAGGGTAGAGCAGGCAAGCAACCCTCCCGCTTCCCGCCTTTCCTCTGTCGCTGTTGCAGGTGAAGTTTGTCTGTGCTGTCCAGGGGGAACTGAACCAGTGCAACAGCATGGGTGCCCTGGAGATGCACCAGCGCCTGCAGCAGCTGAAGAGGCGTATCCACTGTGTGCACATGTATTCTCAAGGTGAGGCTCAACTTCTGAACAGCTTTCCCTGGAAATCTGAGCTCAGAGCAGCTCCCCTGGGCACACTGCAATGTATGCCAAGCCCATGATGGTGATTGCTTGTGAGGTACCCACCTCTACGCTCAAGGTTAGATTTGCCTGTTTTGGGCCAGGTTTTATTTTATGCAGAGCAGGAAGGAGGATCTGGGGAAGGCTGGGTCCAGGGAGAAAGGAAGGTACACCTCCTAGTATGATTAGCTAATTAAAAGGCAGACTTCAGCTCTGCTTCTTCCCTGCTGTGATCCTGAGAAAGTCAGGTCACATTCCCACCCCTCGAGCTCTTGCCACTAAGCTCATTTTGGGGTAGTGTGTGGAGTGTTATAGGCAGTGTTGGCTCTGGTAACCTACAAACCTAACCCAGGACCAACTTGTCTCTGGCCAGTATTTGACACTAGTAGAAAGTTTTTATTATGAAAGTATCAGATAGCTGGGGGTGGTGGCGCATGCCTTTAATCCCAGCACTTGGGAAGCAGAGGCAGGCACATCTTTGTGAGTTCCAGGCCAGCCTGGTCTACATAGTGAGTTCCAGGACAGCTGGGCCTACAGGGAGACCCTGTCTCAAAAAAACAAAAAAAAAAAAAAAAAAAAAAAAAAAAAAAAAAAAAGTATCAGGTGGGCAAGGTGGCACACGCCTTTAATCTCAGCACTCCTGAGTGCTGGGATTAAAAGTGTGTGCCACCATGCCTGGCAATTTAATTTTTTAAAATTACGTTTTTGTGTGTGTTTTTTCATGTATGGAGGTCAGAGAAAAACCTGCTGGAGTTGATTTTCTCCTTCCATCATGTGGGTCCCAAGGACGGAACTCAGGTCATAAGGCTTGCCAGGAAGTACCTTTACCTGCTGAGTCATTTTACCAGCCCTTCATTTAATTTTTTAAGAGTCAGGATCTCACTATGTTGCCTAAGCTGGTTTGAATTCTGTGGACTGAAGTAATTCTCACACCTCAACCTAAGTGCTGAGGCTACAGGTATGTGTCACTGTGTCTATATAATCTTGATTTGGAGGCTGGAGAGATGGCTCAGTGGTTAAGAGTGCATACTGTTCTTACAGAGGGCCCAAGTGTTCCCAGAACCCACATTGGGTGACTCAAAACTGTCCAAAGCTCCAGCTCCAGGAGATCCAATACCCTCTTCTGGTCTCCATAGCCACCTGTACTCACATGTACACCCCCCCATACATATACATTATTAAAAATAAATCTTTTAAAAAATCCTAATTTTGTTTAATTAAAAAACATTTTTTGGTGGTAGGGCTTTCTTCATGCTAAACGCATATAGTATTGCTGAGCTATATATACCCTCAGGTGTATATATCTTAATCTAAAAAAAAAAAGTGCTTTGAGGGGTTTAGTTGGTAACGTGCTTGCCACACACACATGAAAACCTGAATTCAATACCAACTACGCACATAAAAGAGAGGTACAGCAGCACACAGCTGTATTCTCAGTGTTGGGGAGGTAGACAGGATTCCTGGCCAGGCAGGGGTTTGCTGAGCCAGACAGTCTAGCTGAATTGGTGAGTTCTAGTTTCAGTGAGAGACTATCTTAAAAAATAATGTGGAGAGCAACTGAAGAAGACATCTGATATCACTCTCTGGCCTGCACACACACTTTTCTAGCTTGGTATGGTGGTGCAGGCCTATAATCCCAATAGTCAGGAAGCTGAGGCAGGAGGATTGCAAGTTCAAATTCTGCTTGGGCTACAGAGTGAGTTTAAGACTAGTCTGGAGGGCTGGAGAGATGGCTCAGTGCTTAAGAGCACTGGCTGCTCTTTCAGAGGACCTGGGTTTAGTTCTTAGCACTTTCATGGCTGCTAACAATGGTCTGTAACTCCAGTTCCAGGGCCTCTGACGCCCTCTTCTGACCTCTTCAGGCACTGCATGACACGTGTACACATATACATGCAGGCAATACATTCATACACATAAAATATTAAAAAAAGACTACATGGGGCTGGAGAGATGGCTCAGTGGTTAAGAGCACTGACTGCTCCTGTAGAGGACCTGGGTTTGATTTCTAGCACCCACATGGCAGCTAAGAGCCGTCCCTAACTCCAGTTCCAGGGGAATCTGAAGCCCTCTTCTGACCTCTGAGGCTTTGTACAACATAGGTGCATTCACATACATGCAGGCAATATACTCATACACATAAAATAAAAATAATAAATAAAAATTTTAAAAAAGATTAAAAAAAAAAAAAAAGACTACTCTGGGCAACTGAGATGCTACCTCAAAATAAAAAGTGAAAAGAGAGATCTGAGGAGATGGTTCAGTGAGTAAGAGTGCTTGCTGAAGACCTGAGGCCTGTTGTATACAATCGTGTTCCCAGCACCCATGCAAAAGCCAGGCATGGCCACATGCACCTATAACCCTAGTGTGGGGGTTGGGGAGGTGAGGTGGGGAGTTGAGGGGGGTGTGGGAAGATAAGAGAGTAAGATGGAGGACCACTGAAGCTTGCTAGCCACTAGCCTAGCTGAAACAGGATTTAGGATTCAGTGAGAGACCTTGTTTCAAGGGAGTAAGGCAGAAACCGACAGGGGAGGACACCCAAATGGGCATCCATGTCTACATGCACAGACACACACACAAAACTGTGAATTCAGTGGTTGAACACATTCTTTTTGGGGGGGGTCTCTTTTGAGACAGGGTCTCCCTGTAGCCCCAGCTGTCCTGGAACTTGCTATGTAGACTAGGCTGGCCTTGAATCACAGAGATCCACCTGGCTCTGCCTCCCGAGTGCTGGGATTAAAGGCGTGAGCCACCACACCCATGCCCAGCTCGAACACATTCTTTTTTTTTAGGATACATAAATCTTTTATTCAGATAGTAGCCAAGAATTCTATGTTCTTTGAACATCAAATTACATAAAAAGATTTTACAAGATTAGTCTATAAGCAAGGAAATACTATGGTTATAAATTATACATTTTCTGTAATTTTATAAGATATCATTTAAAATTTCTTCCAAAAGAATACAAATTGCTCAATTAGTATGCTCTCAAAAAAAAGCTAAATCAAACAAAAGCTAAATCCATGAAAAAAATGGCAAATGAATGAAGGAATGCTCTCCACCCAGGTACAGCTTTGTAGATTCCCAATAGGACTCATGCAGGAAACAGCTACATCTACTTAACTAGAATATATGTATGCTAAAAATTATTTATATATATGTGAATATATATATATGTATGTATTAGTGTGTGTGTATGAGAGTGTGTATTTCTGCATTAAAATGGTACATTTGCAAGTGAAAGTATAACTTGTGGCTGTCAATTCTACCATGTGGGTCCTGGATAATAAACCCAGGTTGCCAGGCTGAGCATCAGCACCTGTCAGGTGCCTGTACCCACTGAGTTGTCTCACTGGCTCTAGGATATATTTTTTTTAATTATTTATTTAATAACCACATACTTAGAAGAAGCATTTCATTACAACAGCATTGACATATCCAATAACAATTTCCAGAGCTAAGATGCATCTCTTTCAAAATTGGCTGTAAAT
>NW_008345972.1:3055410-3057358 GCF_000622305.1 Nannospalax galili | reverse complement strand
ACAGCTTTAACATATTCAGTAACACACTCCAGAGTAAGAGTACATCTCTTTCACAAGTGGGTGCTGCAAGTTTCTAGGTTCACCATTGAATTAATACAGTTGTACAATATTGAACTCAGTATAAGCCCTGTAAGACATAAAATTGAATGAGTTTTTAACCTTTAAAAAAGATCTCCATTTCATTTTATAATATATTGTTCCTTGCAGAAAGACTCATTGTTTTTGCTACTAACACTGAGATGTTGGCACATGCATCTCTAATCTGTATGTATCTGATTATTACTAGTCATAATCGGTTGTACTTGGATCCTTGGTGCCTGTGTATGTCTATAAAGTCATCGGGTAGATTTGAGTGGTAATGTTTATCACCTCTACTAATTAGCATGATGTAATTTTCCATGTTTCCTCCTCAAATATAATACATTTAAAAAAATTTGTTGATTTTTTTTTGTGTGTGTGTGTATATCACACAGAACATCCCAAACCATTTTATTCAACTATACACCCACTTCCCAGATGGCATCCTCCCATAGCCTCCCTCCCCCAACTAGAGCCCTTATACTCTGATATCTCTGTTACTGTCGGCTGTGTTGTCGGCACCCCCAGCCGTTCCCCACTACTTGCCCGTCTGGTGAATCTAGTCAGCCTGTCTAGAGGTCTTTGTTTTAGGAAGGTCAGCTGTTCTCATCTAGCAGCAATCAGTTGTCAATATTCCTTTAGATAAGTTTGGGGTCTGCTGTTCATTTTCCCAGTTCTATGCTGGGTTACTATCTGGGAGTCCCTTTGGCCACCCTGCCCAACAACTCAATAGAAGGTATCTCCTATCTGGCGTTGTTGCTTGTTATGTAGCCTTTAGCTATGAATATGGACTCTTAAGAAATTATATTGGCTCCTTTAATCTTTGGTTATGCTTTCGTTTTGGGTGTTTAAGGCCATACAGTTGGCCCAGATAAACCAATTTATTTTTACTCTTAAGGTCATTTGAGGATCCGTTCCTCAGGGGTCACAGGGGCTTGGGAGGAGCCCCTGGCTCCTTTCTTTTACCAGTTCCACCTATGTGAAAATAAGTCAAAGGTCCTGCTCGACCATGGTTGGCTTCGCTTGGAAGCATGGAGGAAATATTTCCTCTCTGTTGACCCTCCTCTTTGTAGACTGGACACTGGTTCAAGTCCATCTCGTGGGGTCTCCTCGGCCTCCTTGATCAAGAGGACAGGTGACCCACCACAATTACAGGACATTTTGAGAGATGCTCATAGTCCACTGAAACTAGTCAACCTAGGAGGGCAAGGAGCAAAAACTGTCCTTTATGTCCCTCTAACCAAATTATTATAGGCCTCAAAGTATGTCTGTTTTCCATTTCATTCATCGTATTGGTGAAGCTTTCTCCCGTCATTTCTAATTGGCTTACTGAGTGTTTCACTTCCTTCTTTTCAGCCTGAGTATTCTTCAAGATTTCTAACTCTTTTCTGAATTCATTCAGAAGTTTATCCCTATCTTCCTTTGGTTTTTTATTTCTTTGTGTGTTCTTTAAATTCACTGGATTCTTTTATCAGGTTTATAATTGTTCTTTTGAGTTCCATGTCCTGCAGTATCTCTAGGGGGTTTTCATTGTACTCCTCTAGAGGACGATTGGTATTTGATGGCAATGTGGTATTTTGATTTTTCATGTTATTATTTTTTCTCTGTGAATTTCTTTTGTAGTTTCTGATTCTTCTGTGAGACTCAAGCCTTCGAGTTTAAGACTGCTTCTTTTTGTGAACTTTATGTGTCTTTGTGGTTTATGTTTTGAAAAAGTAAATGAAAAGCTTGTTCCTTTAAGCTTCTAGTTCTCTCTTTTGATTTTATATTGGAGTGGCCAGATTGCTTTTGTCTTCAGGAGTTCCCACGGAGGCCAAAGTCAGATGAGGAGCAGATGCTCTCAGGCTTTCTCCTAAGGTCTGGATCCCTC
>NW_008345972.1:3053981-3055054 GCF_000622305.1 Nannospalax galili | reverse complement strand
CTTGATCTTAGCCAGTCTGACTGGGGTAAGATGAAATCTTAAAGTGGTTTTAATTTACATTTCCCTAATTATTAGTGATGTTGAACATCTTTTAAGATGTAGCCATCTTCTTTTTTTGAGAACTCTCTGTTTAGCTCCTTAGCCCATCTTTTAATTGGGTTACTTCTTGTCTTGATTCTCTGTTTTTTGAGTTAGTTATATATTCTGGATGTTAAACCTCTGTTGGGTGTGTCGCTGGTGAAGATTTTCTCCCACTCTGTGGGTTTTCTGTTCACTTCCCTGGTTGCCTCCTTTGATGTACAGAAGCTTTTTAGTTTAATGAGGTCCCATTTGTTAATTCTTGCTCTTGTTTCCTGAGCAATTAATGTCCGGTTTAGAAAATCCTTTCCTATGCCGATATCTTGTAGGTTTTTCCCAATATTTTCTTCTAACAGTTTCAGAGTTTCAGGCTTCACATTGAGGTCTTTGATCCATTTGGAGTTGAATTTTGTGCAAGGTGAAAGATAAGGATCTAGTTTCATTCTTCTACAGGTGGAGATCCACTTTTGCCAGCACCATTTGTTGAAGATGCTGTCTTTCCTCCATTGTGTGTTCTTGGCACCTTTGTCAAATTCATGTGGCTGAAATTGCGTGTACTCAGATTTGGATCTTCAATGATGTTCCATTGATCTATGTGTCTGTTTTGTGCCAGTACAATGCTGTTTTTATGATGATGGCTCTGTAGTATACTTTGAAATCTGGTATAGTAATCTCCCCAGCATTTCTCTTTGTGCTCAGGGTTGCTTTGGCTATCTGCAGTCTTTTAAAGTGCTTCCATACAAATTTAAGGATGGTTTTTTCTAATTCTGTGAAGTACATCATGGGGATTTTGATTAGAATTGCATTGAAGCTATATATTACTTTTGGTAGGATGGTCATTTTCACAATATTAATTCTTCCAATCCATGAGCATGGGAGGTCCTTCCATCTCCTGGTGTCTTCCTCAATCTCTTTCTTTGACAATTTAAATTTTTCATTGTAGAGATCTTTGGTGTCTTTTGTCAGATTTATTCCAAGATATTTTATTTTTTTGC
>NW_008345972.1:3049819-3052872 GCF_000622305.1 Nannospalax galili | reverse complement strand
TCAATCTTGTTTATCTTTTCAAAGAACCAGCTCTTGGATTTGTTGATTTTTGTATTGTTTTCTTTGTTTCAATTTCATTAATTTCTGCCCTGTTTTTGTTATTTCTTCTTGTCTGCTGGGTTTGGGTTTCGTTGGCTGTTGCTTTTCAAGTGTCTTGAGTTGCAACATTAAGTCATTTATTTGTGTCCCTTCCAATTTTTTGATGTAGGCACTTAGTTGAACACATTTTTTTAAAAAGTATTTTATTTATTTTTATTTTATGTGTATGAGTGTATTGCCTGCATGTATGTGAGTGCCCCTGTGTCATGCAATGCCTCAGAGGTCAGAAGAGGGCTTTGGATTTCCCTGGAACTGGAGTTAGGGACGGTTCGTAGCCACCATGTGGGTGCTGGGAATCAAACCCAAGTTCTCTGCAAGAACAGTCTGTGCTTTTAAATGCTGAGCCATCTTTCCAGCCCCTGGTTGAACACATTCTTATCATGACTGCGGCTCTAGGTTTAATCCCTACTGCTGCAAAAAAATTTATTCTAGATCCAGATACAGTGGTGTATGCCTATAATCCCAGAACATGTTAAATTGAGGCAGGAGAATCAGGTACTGTTCAATGCACAGTAGCTACATGAGACCCTGTCTCAAAAAAAGAGGGTAGGGAGCTAGAGAGATGGCTCAGTGGTTAAGAGCAATTGCTACTCTTTCAGAGGACACAAGTTCAGCTCCAGTACCCACATCAGGTGGCTCACGACTTCCTGTAACCCAGCTCTAGGGAATCTGACATCTTGACATCACACACACACACACACACACACACACACACACACACACACACACAGAGAGAGAGAGAGAGAGAGAGAGAGAGAGAGAGAGAGATTTTCTGACAACCATAATAACATTGTTATGCTTAACATAACTAATGATTGATAACTAGTCAGTCCCTAGTCACATGAACCTGGTGTGTACACTTGTCTGTCCATTGAGACCTATACAATAGGCCTCTTAGTTCCTTTTGCACTAGAGTGACCATATAATTTGTGTCCAAGTTGGATGCTTATAATCACATGAAGGTGGCAGGTGTAACAGGGCTTCCCTTGGGCAAGTGAAGACCTATAACCACTTCTGTTGAAGTACCCTTTGAGATGAGGTGGCCCTGCTTTTCTTTTCCACATCATCAACTTCAACTGTCCTTTGGGTTTCTGGGTTTACATCTGCCGCTTAGTCTGTGCTGTATGCTCTGTCTCCTTCTGCCTGTATTCTGTTAGTCATCACTTTAAGGCTTTGATTGGATTCAGTTTGAATTATATTGGTGTACTTGTGTCTGGTGATAAGCTATACTAGTGATGGTGTAACATCCTGCTTTACATCACAAGGCCCTGTTCATCTGGTGTCCCTACTTCCTGTGGAGTGCATATGAGTTCTCTACATCATTTGTTCAACTGATGGTTGGACCATGTGTCATCCTGAGTCAGTGCATTGAAGTTATTTACCCCTGTTTCACAGAAGAGTCACATGGAGGTTAGGTGCCATAAGTGGGGTCACATTACATAGTCAGTAGCTAAGGCCAGACAGAGACTTGAGTCTGGGTTGGTCCAAGAGCACAGGCTCTTAGCCCCAAGGCCAAGCTGGCTGTATGCTGGTTATTATCTTTGTAGATGAGCTGTTCTTATTTTTAAAATTTCCTGTGTATTTGATATGTTGTGGTGTATGGTATATACTTGTTACTGTGGGTGTGTACATGCAGATGTGTACATTTGTACATGTACCTGGGGAGGCCAAAGGTCAATATCAGGTGTCTCCTCAATTGATCACTCTCTATCGTTATATTTTGGGACAAGGTCTTTCACTGAACTTGAAGCTCATTGATTTGGCTAGACTGATTGGCTAGTGAACTTCAGGGATCTGCTTTGTCTCCATGTCCAGTGCTGGGTTACAGACATGCACTGCCATTCCTGGCTGGGACTCAAATCTTCATACTTGCTCTATAGGCATGACTGTGCCATCCCCCCAGCCTCTTATTTATTTATTATTTAATTTATTACATTTGTTTATTTTGTGTGTTTATGTACATGTATGTGTTTATGCACACGCCGCAATGTATGTATGGAGGTCAGACGACAACTTGCAGGATTTGGTTCTTTTTCTACCATGTGGTTCCTGGGAAATGAACTTGAATCATCAGACTTGGTAGCAAGCACCTTTACTCATCTTGTTGACATGGTCTCATATTGCTTAGGCTGACTTTGAAATTGACATGTACCCGAGACTAGCTTTGAACTCCTGCTCCTCCTGTCTCTGCCTCCTGAATGCTGAGATTTCAAGCATGTACCACAACACCCAGGTGATGAGCTGGTTCTAGTGGGCTGCATAAGGGGGGCTTTAACACTCACTTTGTTGGGGGTTACCAACTTTAAACATTAGAAATGGCCAGACTCATTCAGTGTTGTCTGGAAGACCTGAAAGAGTGGAGAGGGGCTTGGCCCAGGTTCCTGCCCCCAGAACCCAGGAACCCATCTTTGCAAGACTTCCTCAATACAAATTTTTCTTGTGAAAGAAGCACTCTTTTCCACCCCAGCATAGTTCTGAGACTGAGCATAGGCTGAGAACTCACTGTGTAGGGCCCAGAGACCTTTGTTAGTTAGTGTTGACAGGCTCAGTCTTCCACAGTAGTTGTCAGGAAGGCTGAAGGTTAGCCTATATAGGGCTTGGTATACTCCTTCACTCCCTTCAAAAGTCTACCCTTAAAGTTAGACCTCTTGACATGGATCCTGCCTGCCCTTATGCAGACGGGGTCTCTAGCTCTGTCTGAAAGAGATAAAAGTAGGGCTTGGGATTAGCTCAGTTGGTACAGTACTTACCTAGCATGCTTGAGGTTCTGGGTTCCATCCCAAGCACTTTATAAACTAATTATGGTAGTGCCTGCCTATAATCTGGAGGTTGAAGTAGGAAGATCAGAAGTTCAAAGTCATCTTCAGCTATAGTTAGAGGCCAGCCTAGGATATGTGAGACCCTGTAGAGAAAGGGGGCAGGAGAGGAAGGAAGGAAGGAAGGAAGGAAGGAAG
>NW_008345972.1:3045645-3049712 GCF_000622305.1 Nannospalax galili | reverse complement strand
AGGAAGGAAGGAAGGAAGGAAGGAAGGAAGGAAGGAAGGAAGGAAGGAAGGAAGGAAGGAAGGGAGGAAGGAGAAAGAAAGAAAGAAAGAAAGAAAGAGAGAAAGAAAGGAAAGAGGAGAACCTTTCTCCATGGAGCTGGGTAGCTAGTAAGATGATACATGTAGGTACCTGTCAGTGGTGGCTCTAGGTATTTAACCAGGGAACTCTTTTCTAACCTCCCTTCCTTGCTGGAAGGATATTGTGAAGACCTTGTATCATTGTGTTTGGGCCCTACTTAACCTTACCCTGCTCAGGGTGTCAGCACTCACTATATTTTTTATCACAGATGCCAAGAAGAAGAGGAAAAAGCTGAAATCAGAGAAACCAGAGTCTATCCTGTTACAGGACCGGTCATCCTCCCCATGCCTGCTGCCAGCCCTGTTACCACCACCGCTGCCACCACCACCTGTTACCACCATGGCCTCTGTAGTGGCCTCATCACCTTCTGTCTACACTATGCCCAGGGTCTTTGGTCCCTTCCCTCCACTGTCTGGCAAGCTGGTCAGTGGGAGACTACCCCTCTCTAGGCAATCCCGGGAGGGGCAGTCTCTGTCTATCATTCAGAACAGTTGCTACTCCTATCTGGGCCCACAGTAGTAGCTCTTGGATCTCAGAAGAACACTCTTTGTAGACAAAGTTTTGGGTATTTTGGAACATCAATATTCAAAGCAGGACGTGGCTGTCCTGGCAGGGGTCAAAGTGACAGAGCTCCATTTCTTGTCTTTGAGGGAGCAAGGCAACCCCAGGTGCACTAGGTAAGGAAGCTGGATCTCCTGAAGGATAGGTAGAAAACTATGGGCCTTCCTCACAGCTTTAGCTCCATTCCCACTTCCTCAGAGTGTCATCCCTTACCCTGCCTCCTTGCCTGTACCTCCAGTCTCCTGTTTTTACTATGCATCCTACTTTAGGCCCCCTTCTCCAACAGCCTCCCACCCCCCATGCAGGATTAGGACCTCCTCAGTCACTTCTAGCCTCCATCCTCTCCTCTGTACCCCTAAAATGCTAAGCTCGAGGTGGATACTGATGTATCTACTGAATGAGTGAAAATCAAGTCCTGCTCCCTGTATATATAAGGACTGCTTTCCTGCATGATCCTGCAGTCTCCACTGTCCTGAGATTTCCTTTGTTTCCTGCAGGTGGAGAAACTGGACATTTCAAGGTCTGAAGTGCAATTAAACTGGAATGGACTTTCATCAAACCCAAAGAGGTAGAGGGTATTTACTCTGCTTGAGGAAACAAAAAGCATTTTTTAGGGCCATCCTGGGTGCCAGACTTGGTTGCTGTTTTGTCTCAACCTCTTAATTCTGACCCGAATTTGAGTGGTCATTGTGCTCATTTTCTAGGGCTAGTCTGGGCTCTGTGGGGTCCTCGAGCCTGTATTACAGACATGCATGCTGAGGATGTCGAGGGGTCCAAGGCTAACATCCTGTCTCTGCCCTGTCTTACAGTCACATTGTTGATCTGACCCCCTTGATCCTCAACCCTGGAGGCTTCCATTACTCGTATTTGGCACGAAACAGTGTGGTACACAAGCTCCATTGCCCTGGCTTCCCATGGTGAGTATCTGCCTCTTTTTGATTCTGACCTCTATGTTGTACCCTAGTCTCAGGCAGGGTCCCTGCCTCTCATGAGCATTATGGTAGTGTGCTCAAGCACAGAAAAATATCTTTGTCATGATATTTCCTCCACTCTGGAATCTCAGATGCCATTAGTGTTTGCAATGGTAGACATCAGTGACAAGCCAACCCAAGGCCCAACAGAAAGGAACCAGCCAAGGGATAGCCTTGGGATGGTTGTATTGCAAAACGGGATATACCAGATGTGGACTCTAAGAAACATTTGCAGGGGTACAGATGTAGTGTGTAATCCAAGCACTTGGGAGGTGGAGGCGGGAGGATCAGAAAGTCAAGCTCATTCCTGCTTATAGAGCCAGCTTGAGGCCAATCTGGGATTTGTGAGATCCTGTCTCAAAGGAAAAAAAATTCTCTGTGTTCTGCCTGTTCATCCTTTCTTCCCCTAAGTTCTAAATTCTATCACTTGTGCTCATTTTCTAGGGCTAGTCTGGACTCTGTGGGGTCCTTGGGCCTGTATTACAGACATGCATACTGAGGATATCGAGGGGTCTGTTTTTTCTTTTTTTTGAGACCAGGTGTCTCACTGAACCTGGAGCACATCTACTTGATGAGGTACTGGCTAGCCAGTGAGCTTTGGGATCTGACTGTCACCACTCCCTCAGCTCTAGGATTACAGATGTGTACTGCTGCACCCAGCTTTTTATGTGCCCTTGGGGATCTGAACTTAGATGCTTGTGCTAGTGTGGTAGGCACTGGGGCCATCTGGACACCCTCGAACTACTGATCTTTGTCACAGTGTCCATAGAATTGCATTGTATAATATGTAGCATTTTCAGATTGGCATCTTTAGTGATAGACCTTTAAATTTTATATTTAACTTTGTGGAGTTGAAGATGAAATCCAGGCCTTTAAGAATATTCTATGTATCTTCATTGCTTGGTAACATGTTTATTTTTATCTCTGAATGAATTCCTTTGCCTGGAGGCACCAGAGTTTATCCAGTTATTTGTTGAAATATTGATTACGGCTAACTGTTGACAGTTATGAATAAAGCTGCTATAAACATGTGGGTGCAGGTTTTCACATGATATGTTTCTGTTCATTGGGGTAAATACCTGGGAACATGTTTGTTGGATCCTATGATAAGACTATATTTATTATTTGTGTGTGTGTATCTGTGAGTGTATGCACATATGTATGTGCAGGTACGAGCAGAGGAGTCCTCCTCTATCAATCACTCTCTGCTTATTCCTTTGAGGCAAAGTATTTTCCTGAATATGGGGTTCCTGTTTTCTTGGCTAGGCTGAAAGTTAGCAAGCCTCCAGCAATTCTCCTGGACTCCACTGCCCACTTTGGGCTGGGGTTATGGGATGCCTGACTTGTTACATGAGTGCTAGGATCTGAACTCTGGTCCTTGTTACTGTGCAGCAAATGCCCTTAACCACTGAGCACTGAGCTCTCTTTAACCTATAAGTTTTGGTGAGAGATTGCCAAACTGTCTTCCAAAGTGAAGGGACCATACTTTTTACATCTCCACAAGCAATGAATGAGAATTCAGATGATTTTTCCAGTTTTTGATGGGGGGGGGGGACGTGTGTGGAGGTCAGAGGACAATTTGCCAGGAGTTGGTTCTCTCCTTCCGTCTGAGGTATTAAACTCAGGTCCTCAAGCTTGGTAGCCTTTACCTCTGGAGCCATCTGGTGTTCCTTTCCACTCTTTTTTAAATGTCCAGGCTGGTCTGTAACTCTTGGGCTCAAGTGATCTTCCTGCCTCAGCCTTTTAAGTAGTTCAGTCTACTGGCATGCATTGCACCCAGCTCAGATGACTTCCTCCTCCTCCTCCTCCCCCTCCTCCTCCTCCTCCCCCTCCCCTCCCCTCCCCCTCTCCTCCTTCTCCTTCTTCTCCTTCTCCTCCCCCTCCTCCCCCCCTCCTCCTGCTCCTCCTTTTCTTCTTCTCTTCCTTCTTTGTCATGATCTTTGTTGCCTCCTTCCTCCTTCCTCCTCCTTCTTCTTCTTCATCATACAGAGTCTCTCTATAGCCCTAGCTGTCCTGGAACTTGCTATACAGACCAGGCTGGACTTGATCTCACAGAGATCCTCCTGCCTCTGCTTCCTGAGTGCTGGAATTAAAGGTGTGCGCCACCATGCCCAGCCTTCTTTTTAACTCTTTCATTGAGATAACTCACCTGGCATGCAACCCACCCATATAGAATGTCCAATTCAGGGCTGACAAGATGACTTAGTGGACAAAGGCACTTGCTGCCAAACCTAGATCACCTGAATTGGATCTCTGGGACCCACATAGTGGAAGGAGAGAACTGACTCCTGGAAGTTGGCCCTGACTTCTATACATATGCCATGGTGTATGTATACACACACACACACACACACACACACACACACACACACACACACACTTATCTCAAGGCTGGCAGGCTCCCACCTTGCACTTCT
>NW_008345972.1:3040538-3045628 GCF_000622305.1 Nannospalax galili | reverse complement strand
GTTTTTTTTTTTTTTTTTTTTGAGACAGAGTCTCACTATGTAGCTCCCGCTGGCCTGAAACTTGCTATGTAGACCAGACTGTCCTGGATCTCACAGAGATCCACCTGCTTCTGCCTCCTGAGTGAATGAATTAAAGGTGGACACCACCACTTCTGACAAATTCAGTGGATTTTATATATAATAGATGTGTAAGCATCACCACCTAATTTTAAAACTTTTTTTTTTTTTTTTGAGACAGGGTTTCCCTGTAGCCCCAGCTGACCTGGATTCGCTATAGAGACCAGGCTGGCCTTGAACTCACAGAGATCCGCCTGCCTCTGCCTCCCAAGTGCTGGGACTAAAGGCTTGTGCTACCACACCTGGCAATTTTAGAACATTTTTATCATTTAATAAGAGAGTAGTTAAACATGGATGTTCATATTTGTAATTTTAGCCACAGATGATGAAGTAGGAGGGAGGTAGGGAAGAATATTTACAAATAGTTTCTCCACAAAGGGAGATGATATTTCCAAATCACTGGCACAGGATTTGATTAGATATTACCCCAAAGAAGATATACAAATGATCAGGAGAAGATGTTCAACATTCCACTAGGCGTGGGGTGCACGTCTTTAATCCCAGCACTTGGGAGACAGATGCAGGTGGATCTGTGAGTTTAAGGCCAGCCTGGTCTACATAGTGAGTACCACCAGACCAGTTGGGACTATAGGGAGACCCTGTCTCAAAAAAAGACAATAACAAAACGTTCAACATTCTTAGTCATTAGGAAAATGCAAATCAAAACTATAAAGAAATTATATATTACATCAATTTGGGTGTTACAATTAACCAAAACAATATATTGAGGACATGGAGACTTACATAGCTGATTGTGATGGTTAATCACAGCTCACCATGTAGTCTAGGCTAGACTCCCTTAAATTCAGAATCCTGCCTCTGCCTCCTAAGTACAGGAATCACAGGTGTGCATCACCAGGCCCTGCCCTGATGATTAATCTTGATCTTAACTGTCAGTTTAATTGGATTGAGAAATACCTAGGAGATTAGGAAGGCACATGTGGGTGTGTCTGTGATGGTGTTTCCAGAAACAATGGGTCATGAGGGTTGCTGTCTAATCAGTGATTTAATCTAGTGATGTGGTCAGAACTTGAATAGACTCTTGGGAGGTGGTGGAGCTATAGAAGGTGGGATCTAGATGGAGGAAGCAGGTCACTGGGGCAGGTCCCTGAAGCTTAGATCTTGGCCCTGGCCCCTTTTTATTCCTCTTTGTTTCCTGGCTACCATGACATGAATAGCTTTCTTTTCTCAGGCCCTTGTGCCTTGATGGTTCTGCTCTGCCTTGGCTCTAAAAGCAATAGAGCCAGCCAATCATAGGCTGGAACCTCTGAAAGTATGAGCCAAAATAAATCCCTTTAAATGTCTTTTCTTGGGTTTTTGTCCGTGACAAAAAGTCTGACTAACACTGGTGGTAAGGTAAAATGGTGCAGCTATGAAAGTCAGTTTGGTAGTTCCTTAAATATTAAGCATAGAGTTCCCATTTGGCCCAACAAATCCACTTCTATGTCTATACTCCAAAGAACTGAAAACAGGGACTCAGACACTTGTATGTGAATGTTCACATGCTATCATTCACAATATTCAAACATGGAAACAACCCAATGTGAATCCAGGATGAATAAACAAAACGTGATGTGGACAGCCCATGGAATATTATCACCCATTCTACAGTACATAGGCAATGTGAAAAGTGAACTAGGTTAGATATACAAAGAAAAATATTGTGCGATTCCATATATATCTGGAATAGACTAGTTCAGAGAGAGACAGTAGACTAGCATGGGAGATGAGGAATTATCTGCCCAATGAGGACAGCGTTTTGTTCCAGGTGACATTATGGAAATAGTCAAGATTGCTATATAACACACTGTATGTAATGCCGCTCAATTGTGTGCTGAAAATGTTTAAAATGGCGGACCTTGGGGTGTGCTCAGTGGAGGGGCATGTGCTTGGCATGTATGGATCCCCAGCACTGTAAAATAAATGGTTAAAGGGCTAGAGAGATGGCTCAGAGGTTAAGAGCACTGGCTGCTCTTGCAGAGGACCCGGGTTCAATTTCCAGCACTCACATGGAGACTAACAACTATCAGTAACTCCAGTTCCAGTTCAGATGACACCCTCTTCTGACCTCTGCAAGCATTGTACAATATGGTGCACTTATATACATGCAGGCAATACATGCATACACATAAAATAAAAATAATACATGTTTTAAAAAAAGAAATGATTAAAATGGTAAATCTGGGGAGATGGCTTAGTAAAGTGCTACTGCAGAAGCAAGAGGATTTGAGTGGTTTTTTTTGGATTTTTTTTTTTTTTGGTCTTTTTGAGACAGGGTCTCCCTGTAGCCACAGCTGACCTGTATTTGCTATGGAGACCAGGCTGGCCTCAAACTCACAGAGAGTCACCTGCCTCTGCCTCCCGAGTGCTGGGATTAAAGGCGAGCACCACTCCTTGCAGCAAGGATCTAAGTTTGATTCCCAGCAACCACTTAAAAGCTAGGCATAGTGACCCATACTTGTAATTCCAGTGCTGGGGAATTGGAGACAGGAAGATCCTGATGCTTGCTGGACAGCCTGTCCAGCTCAACCAGCAAGTTCCCTGCTCATATAGAAAAAAAAAAAAAAAAAAAAAAAAAAAAAAAAAAAGTGGTGGTGCAACGCCTTTAATGCTAGCACTCAGGAAGCAGATGCAGGTGAAGCTCTTGAGTCTGAGGCCAGCCTGGCCTACATACTGAGTTACAGCCCATCTAGGGCTACACAGTGAGACCCTGTCTTAAAACCAAAAGACCCAAAAAACCCTCCAAAGAACAAAAAGATGGGATGCAGTAGGACACATGCATGGCCTATAGTCCCAGTGCTTTACAGGGAGATAGGAGGCAGATGAAGGAGACCCTCCAGGAGCTCAAGGGTCAGCTAGCCTGGCATAACAGCAGGAAAGAGACCCTGTCTTACATAAGGTAGAAGGATAAAGCCCAACACCTGAAGGTTATCCTCTGACCTCCACATGCACTGTGTCATACATGTACCTGTACCCACATGTGAACAAGTATACACACATCTACATATGCCCCCCCCCAAAAAAACCCAAAATCAACCCAGAGCTGGGTATGAAGGTGCACACTAATGGTCCCAGCTACTCGGGAGGCAAAGGAGCAAGCACTGCTTGAGTCCAGGAGTTTGAGGCCGGCCTGGGCATCACAGAGAGATAAAAGTTTTTTGAAAAGCATGGTGGCTCGCACCTGTAATCTCAGCACTTGTGAGACTGAGGCAGAACTGCCATGAGTTCAAACCCAGCCTGGGCAACCCAGAGTTCCAAGGCAGCCTGAGCTAACGAGTAAGACCTTGTTTCAAAAAATAAATACAATACCTTTATATTTTATACAATAAAATGAACAGAATTTGCAGCAGTCCTTAGTTGGCAACCCAACACTAACCTACTTTCTGTCCCTATACATTGTTTATTCTGGCCTCAATATGGCCTCCAGTGTCTGGTTGCTTCAGCAGGTGTCAATACTTCCCTCCTTTTTTATTAAAATATTTTATTATTTTTATTTTATTTGCATGAGTGTATTGCTTGCATATATGTAAGTGTACTTTTGTCATGCAGTGCCTGTGGAGGCCAGAAGAGGGTATTGGATCCCCTGGAACTGGAGTTATGATTGGTTGTTAGCTGCCATGTGGGTGGTGGGAATCAAACCCAGGTCCTCTGCAAGAGGAGCTAATGCTCTTAACTTGCTGAGCCATCCCTCCAGCCCCTGTTCCCTCCTTTTTATGGTTCACGAATATTCCTTTGTAGTACTATTTTGTGTGTGGTATATGTATGTGTGTGTGCAGGTGCACTTACTCGTGTGCATGTGTGGAGGCCAGAGGTCAAAGTCAGGTGTTTTCCTCTATCACTCTTCACCTTATTTATTTTTAAAAATATTTTATTTATTATTTTTATTTTGTGTCTATGAGTGCATTGCCTGCGTGTATGTGAGTGCACCCATGTCATGCAGTGCCTCGGAGGTCAGAAGAGGGCTTCGGATTCCCCTGGAACTGGAGTTAAGGACAGTTTGTTGCTGCCATGTGGGTGCTGGGAATTGAACCCGGGTCCTCTGCAAGAGCAGTCAGTGCTCTTAACTGCTGAGCCATCTCTCCAGCCCCTTCACCCTATTTTTAAAATATTTTATTATTTTTATTTTATGTGTATTAGTGTATTGTCTGCATGTGTGTAAGTGCACCCGTGTCGTGCAGTGCCCTCAGAAGTCAGAAAAGGGTGTCAGATCCATTGGAACTGGAGTTATCAACAGTTGGTTAGCTCCCATGTAGGTGCTGGGAATTGAACCCGGGTCCTCTGCAAGAGCAATTGGTGCTCTTAACTGACTGAGCCATCTCTCTAGCCCCCTCTTTGCCTTATCTTTTAGGACAGGGTCTCTCACAGAACCTGGAGCTTGCTTTTTGGCTAGACTAGCTGGCCAGTGAGCCCATCCAGCAATACAGGGTTATAGATGCATGCTGCTTTGCCCAGGGTTTACATGGGTGCTTGCACAGCAAGCATTTTACTGACTTGAGCCATTTCCCCTTGCCTTGTATTATCTGTGCATCTTTCATATGGTAGGTTTTTTGGGGGGGTCTTTTTGAGACAGGATCTCCTTGCAGCCCCAGCTGTCCTGGAACTCACTATGTAGACCAGGCTGGCCTCGAACTCACAGAGATCCGCCTGCCTCTGCCTCTGAGTGCTGGGATTAAAGGTGTGTGCCACCACACCTGGCCGTATGGTCGTTTTAATTAACATTTTTGTCTATTAGGAATAATGACATCATGAATAATTTAAAAACAAGTTTTGATTTTTTTTTTTTTTTTTTTGAGACGGGGCACACTATGTAACCCTGGCTGTTCTGGAACTTGCTATATTGACCAGGTTAGTCTCAAACTCACAGAGATCCACCTGCCTCTGTCTCCTGAATATGTGACTAAAGTTTTAGTGAGGATATAGTTTTCACTTTTCTTGAGGGAAAGACGTGGACATCATCTAGGAGTGGAGTTCCT
>NW_008345972.1:2955283-3040374 GCF_000622305.1 Nannospalax galili | reverse complement strand
GAGATCCACCTGCCTCTGCCTTCTGAGTGCTAGGATTAAAGGCATGCACCACTACATCTGGCTTGTGTAGTAACTTTAATGTATATATAATGTAATATTTACATATTACATTATATATACATATATGTCTACAAATTTTTTTTTTTTTGTCTTTTTGAGACAGGGTCTCTCTGTAGCCCCAGCTGTCTTGGAACTCACTATGTAGACCAGGCTGGCCTTGAACTCACAGAGATCCGCCTGCCTCTGCCTCCCGAGTGCTGGGATTAAAGGCGTGCGCCACCACACCCGGCAATGTCTACAAATTTTTAACAGTGTTGGTGATGGAACCCAGGACCTCACACATGCTCGGCAAGTATTCTACCACTGACCCATATGCCTGGTTCCATGTTCAGAATTTTGACAAACTGCCATACAGTTAAAGTGGCTGTCTTATTTTACAGTCCTGCTAGTGATGTATGAGGATCCCATTTCTTTTAAAAAATATTTTATTTAGTATTAATTTTTATTTTATGTATATTCATGTATTGCCTGCATGTATGTAAGTGCACCCATGTCGTGCAATGTCTGCGGAGAACAGAAGAGACCATTGGATCCCCTGGAACTGGAGTTAAGGACAGTTGTTAGCTGCCATGTGGGTGCTGGGATTCAAACCTGGGTATGTGTACCACATGTGTGCCTGGTGCCTGCAGAGGCCAGAGGAGGGCGTCTGAGCCCCTGGAATTGGAGTTACAGATGGTTGTGAGATACCATGTATGTGCTGGGAATTGAACCTAGGTCCTGAGTAAGAGCAGCAAGTCCCTCTTACTCCAGACCATCTCTCCAGCCTCTTGATATTTTGTTTTGGTATTTTGAGATGGGGTCACAGTACATTGCTCAGACTGGTCTTAAACTCTGGGCTCAAGCAGTCCTCCCATCTTAACCCCCTAAGTATCTGGGACTTAATTATATACAGCCTCCTAAGTAGCTTTTCTTTACTGTACACCAATCTTACTGGGTGTGAAATATATCTCCCTGGGGTTCTGTGTTACATTTTCCTGATGGCTGATGTTGAACTATTTTTCTGAGCTTACTGGTGATTTGTATGTCTTTGGAAAATGTGTTCAGATTCTTTGTCAGTTTCTAAGTGTTAGGATTTTTAGGAGGAGGTTGTCTTTTTATTCTTGATTGTTTTTTTTTTTTTTTTGGTGGGGGGGAGTCTTTTAGAGACAGGGTCTCCCTGTAGCCCCAGCTGACCTGGAAATTGCAATGTAGACTAGGCTGGCCTCGAACTCACAGAGATCCTGCCTGCCTCTGCCTCTCAAGTGCTGGGATTAAAGGCATGCGCCACCCTGCCTGGCTTATTCTTGATTTTTATGACATCATTGTATATGGTAAATACAAGTCTCTTATCCTGCTTCCACCTCCCAAGTGCTGGTATTACAGGTGTGCAGTACCATGCCCAGCGTTGCTTAGTCTTTTTGTAAGGCAAGCTTTTCAAAATATGTCATGAATTATAGAAGTTCTCAAATTCTATGAATTACTGTTTGGAAATTGGAATCTTGGAAACTGTCTCCAAATAAAAGGCATTGTGAATACCAGGGTTCAAACATGTTAGGTAAATGATTTGCCACTGAGCTACATCCTCAACCCTCTTTTTTTCTGTGTCATGGTCTCACCTAGTTGATCAAGGTGGGCTTGAGTTTGTGATTCTCCTGGCTTAGCTTTTTGAGAAGTGCGGTTATAGATATAAGCCACCAGGCTCAGAGGAAAAAAGCCATTTGTCTAACTTTATGGGAGGGACTGAAGAGATAGCTCAGCAATTGAGAGCACTCATTGCAGCTGGGCAGGGTGGCGCAAGTCTTTAGTCCCAGTACTCAGAAGGCAGAGGCAGGCGGATCTCTGTGAGTTCAAGGCCAGCCTGGTCTACATAGCAAGTGCCAGGCCAGCTGGGACTACAGGAAGACCCTGTCTCAAAAAAAAAAAAAGAGCACTGGGTTTGGTCACCAACATCCATATGTTAACAATTGTCTTTTAACTCCATCCAGGGGATATGATGGGCCTCTTCTGGCCTCTGTGGGCATTGTACTTATATATGTACAGACAAAACAGTCATACACATTAAAAACAAAGAATTTAAACTTTATGGCAGTAGGGGCTGGAGAGATGGCTCAGCAGTTAAGAACACTGACTGTTCTTAAAGAAGACCCAGGTTCAAATCCAGCACCCACATAGCAGCTTACAACTGTCTGTAATTCCAGTTCCAGGGGATCCTACAGCCTCTTCTATCCTCCGTGGGCATTGCATAACACAGGTGCACTTACCTACACATAAAATTAAAATAATAAATAAAATATCTTTAAAAAACTTTATGGCATCAGTTAAAAAGGGGAACTATGAGGCAGAACATTGTGATGCATTCCTGTAATCCCAGCACTCAGAGGCAGAGGCAAGACTGCCACAGCTCTGTGTCCGGCCTGGTTTACAAAGTAAGTTCCAGAGTTCCAGAGACATTGCCTCAAAAAAAAAATCTGGAAGCAAAAATATGCATTTACATAACTTATGGTATGTTATTATGCAGCTATTAAAATTATAAAGATGACCATGCATATTGTTGCATGACTTTTCCTGGGGAGATGTGAACAAATGTCTATTTACTTCAGATGAGGCACTGACGACAGACCAAAGAAATGATCCCACCTGAGTCTAGCTTGGTGAACCAGTTTACTGGGGTAACTTATAGGAGTATGGGTGACTCAGTCAACTGCGTCACTGAAAAGCACCCCTAGCATGAGTGATGACTCAGGAAAGTGGCATCATTGGAGTTCTTTGCATCACTTGAGGCAGCTCCATGGAGTCGCCTCTCCTTAGTGATTGTGTACTGTTATACTCTTAGGGAGGGGCCTTGTGAGTGTTTTCATTAGTTCCTGGAACTTTAAAGTTTTGTGAGCTTCTCTCCAGGAAGGAATGCTTCAATCTAGAGGAACTTGCTACAAAGCATGTTTCATAAATTATATCCAAGTGGAAGCTTTAGGAAGCTATTAAATCAGATCAAAAGGAGGCCGGTGAAAAGCTGGGAAGGTGACTGTTACTGGATGACAGAGGTTTTTTTTTGCAATGTTACAAGGCAAGATTCAAAGTAAAGCATTTCAGGGTTGAACCCAGAACTGTGCATGCTAGGCCAGCATACCACTATTGCACTAATGGGAACAATTTTTAGGTTCTGGTATATCTTGTGAACTCAGGGCCTTGCACAGGCTAGGCAAGTACCTACCTCTGAACTACTGAGCGCATCCCCAACCCTGAGCATTTTATTTTCTGAGTGAGTTGTGTTCTCATGGTGCCATCACCCCAAATAGGTTATTTTAAAGTAATTGAAAACAAAATTTAGGGGCTTCCAGGCATGGAGGTGGACGCTTTTACTCTCAGCTCTTAGGAGGCAAAGGCAGGCACATCTCTATGTGTTCGAAGCCAGCCTGGTTTACATAAGAGTCCCAGGCCAGCCAGGGTTACGTAGTGAACTCTTACTCAAAACCAAACCAAACCAAAAACGACCCACAACCTTCCCCCCAAACCACTCCTCCCCACAAAATTTAGGGGTTGATGGCAAGTGGTGGAACACTTGCCTGGCATATATGAGGCCCTGGATTTGATCCTTAGCACCTCAAAAAAGCCAAAAAAGCAGAACATATTCCATGGGAAAAAGTTATCAGAACAGAAGATAACAGTAAGTCAAATGGTGGCCCATGCCTGTAATCTCAGCAAGGTTGCAGCTGAGGCAGGAGTATTGAGAAATCAATTCCAGTTTAGGCTAGGCTTGGAGAGACTTTGTCTTAAAAACAAAAAACAAAAACTAACTAAATCCCCAGAAAATGTAAAATGTAAGAGACCACTGATGTTTAGAGTTGTGTACTCTTTGAAATATTTTGCCTTGTGCATATGTCTGTGCGTGTGCATGCTTGCACGTGCACACACACACACACACACACACACACAGAGATTACCCTGGTTTTAACTCTTGTCAGCTTATTTTTTTCCATTAATAAGCCATTTGAACTGGCATATTCCTGTAATTCCAGCAACCAGAAGGCTGAGGCAGGAGGATTAGTATAAGATGAAATCCAGGCTGACCACATAGTGAGTTTGAGGGCAGCCTGGGTTACATAGTGACACCCAATTTCAAAAAGAAAAACCACTGGGTCATCTTCATTCCTTTAAACAGCAGGACAGTCCACCAGCTGTTTGCACTGTAGGTGTCCTTTCATTGTCATTTGGGTTGGTTGTAGGTGTTTTACAATCACAAACATTTCTACAATGCACAGCACTGAACAGACTTCATGAGAGGTTTCTGGAAGTAGAAATGTTTTGGGAGCTATCATGTAATTGATGATTTTATCATGTGTATGTCTGGCACCCCTGTGTGCTAGTGTCCTACCTCATAGGCATGTGTTGGTCATCTTCCATGCAGGACCTCAGCCTGTAGTGGGCCTCCAAACACTGATGAGACTCCATCTCCTGTTGTGAAAGCTTCCATCTTCACACCGCCTGTCCTACTCAAGTTTCAGCCTGTGCCCAGACCGAAAGATAACTCAGAGAACGACCCTGGCAGTGCAGAGTCTAATCCCACCAAGAGGAGCCAGTGATCTCTTCCCTACAGACCATGCTCCAGGAAGGAATAAAATTCCCAGAGATGCATTCTTGTGCTGAGTTCCCCTGGGCTTGTGCATGCTCTCTGTCCTTCTATGTGAAAGAAATGGTTGGGTAGAGCAAACTTGAGCCTCCAGCCTAAGCCTGTATATAAGAATAGTACATGGTTGGATCAGTACCATGAGATATCCCCTTGCTTACACATACATTTTGAGAGAATGAAGTGGGGAATACTATCCTTCCCTTTGGTGACTCTGGCCCCTTTGGGTGTCTCTTCAACCTGAGTTGCAAATCTACCATATTTTTCCTAAACACAAGCCTTATTTTGTAGGTGATCATCCCTGGAGGAGAATGGGCAAGGCTATCAGTTTCTAGTTTGGCACCTTGCTAAGAAATTTCTAATGTGACTCTTATTGTTGGCCTTAGAACTTGACCTGCATGTGAGAAGTCAGTCCTTCCTAAATATCTGATCATTACTGGACATTAGCCATAACTTGTGACTGGAGATCATAAACCCAACAATAGAAAGCCCTGTTTTTTTGTGGGGTTTTTTTTTGTTGTTGTTGTTGTTTGTTTGTTTGTGTTTTTTTTTGGTCTTTTTGAGACAGGATCTAGCTGTAGCCCCAGCTGGCCTGGAACTGATTTCTGTGTGCATATAGACAATTAGCACATAGACAAAATGACTACATTACAAATTATGATAAACTATGAGAGATATGAGTGGGGTGGTCAAGATCTTTTGAAGTAAGATTTATGCTGAACCTAGAAGCCATGAACTTCATGTGAAGGTTAAGAATAATTGCCTTTGGATGATTGGGTGAATGGTGGTTCTATTTAACAGCAAAGTGGGGACTCCAAATAGAGGACAGAGAGATTGAGAATTCTTTGATCAGACATATTAAACTTGACATCGGGGTGAATGATTTAGCATTGGGAGTCGGAATATAAGTGATGTTTAAAACCACAAGCTTAGAGCAATAAGATGGCTCAGTAGGTAAAAGCACTTGCTGCACAAGCCTGGTAATTTGTTTGATCCCAGGAACCCATGGTGCAAGGAGAGAAGGTTATCTGTCCTCTGAATCACACAGGTGCATCATGGGAGGTGCGCGCCTACCTCGCTACCCTCCGCTCAAAAAAATCTTTTTTTGTGCTTAGCATCCTCGTTTGAGGCATTGGACTCAATCCCCAGTTCCCTTCCACTCCCTAGACAAAAACACAAGCCTGGGCAAACGCATCAGGGTCCTGAGTGTAGACAAGAGACCCAGGTCAAACGTGCTGAAAGGAACCAAGGGAAGGGTCTGGCAAAAGAGAGAAACATGACCGGGTGGTGGTGGTGGTGGCGGAGGCTGGGTGGAGATTTGGACTTGCAGGCTTGATCACCTGCCTCCTGGGGTTGAGGGGGTCTGAGGGGTCTGGAGGACGTGTGAACCAAGAGCAGACAGTAGGTATGGCAGTAGAGCGGCCTTTTGAGAGAACGCAGGGCCAGTTTGCGCAGAGCCGACTAACATAGGTTGGGCTGGGTAACAAGGCAGTGCAGAGGTCCCTGGTAATCCGCAAAGGAGGCCGACGAAGCACCCCAGGTGAGCCAAGCAGCATCTGCTCGCGCGTTTCGGCCTCCAGCGTGTACTCAGGACACCAGGAAACCACAATTCCCACAATGCCTACTTCCAGCTTCCGGCACGGGGGCGGGCCGAGCTCCGGAACCGGAAGTTCTCCCGAAGGGGGAGTCGCTAGGCACTGAGCTGTTGGCCTGTTTGGCTTCGCCGCCGCCGCTGCCATGGGGAAACGACAGCACCAGAAGGACAAGATGTAAGTTGGGCGTCTCTGGCAGCGCAACCTCTGCCTCTTGCGCTTGCTCCCGGAGCGTCTCCATCCCGAGTATCACTTCCTCCCGGAAGCCTCCGCCCTCAGGCTTCGTACTGTCCCCGCAGCGCGACCCTCGGCCTCTGCGCTGTACTGGTCCCGACTTCACTTCACTTCTGGGATTTGCCCGGCCACCCCACTTTCCGCCTGCGAGATTTGCTTCTGCATCTCCAGGTCGCCTAGTGCCGGCTCAGCCCACACACGGCAACAGTCTACCAGCTTAAAACATGCCGGCCCTGCTCCAGTCGCTCCCTCTCACTTTTTCTCTTTATTTTCACTTTTTCATGGAAATAATCTGTCACTCTGTGTAGACCAGGCTGCCCTTGAACTCGCAGAGTCCTGCCTCTGCTGCCCGAGTGCTGGAATTAAAGGCGTGCGCCAGCACGAACTGCTCTTTTAAGGATATCCCTGATTTCTGTATTGTCAAATTTGATGTTCAACTGTCAGGCCTTATTTGGGCTGCTCAACATCTTTTGGTGCACTGACCACATTCCCCCTTCTGAAGCCGGTCTCACTATCTGGGATCGTAGAAGCGCCTTGTTTTCTATCTCCTTCAGTGATTGCTCTGTCCTCATTCCCCTTTTCTGGGCCCTCTCCCCATGTCACAGACAGCATCGGTCTTCTCCCCATTTCGTCTCTGCGGGTGGTCTTTTCCAGTCATCTCTATCTTGCAACAGATGTTTACTCAACATCTCCACTTGGGAAACTGATCTCTCAAAAAAGGAGTATGCTGGAAAGGGAATTCTTGATAATTTTCAACCATCCAGGCTGCCCTATTCCCACCCTCCCTATTCCAGTGGTTACACTGCAACAGACAACCCCTGACTTGCTACACATAGACTTAAGACAATTTCCCAATTTTACACACTAACAACATACAGCAACAAGAGCTACGTTTTGAGACATAGGTCAGATCATGTCAGGGTCCTGCTCAAAAAAAAAAGCATCCAACAGCTTCCCATCACACTTAGGACAAATCTTACCATGACCTTTGAGATCCTTTGTGACCCAGCCCCTGCTCTTCTCTGTCATTATCTGCTACCACATAGCTCATGCACACAACTCCTGTAATAGATCTCTTCTGGGACACATAACGCATTCAGCTTTCCCTGTCTCAGAGCCTCTGTAAGTGCTATTTCCATAAAGCACTTCCCCAGATCTTTATGTGCCTCACTCTTTCTATTAGATGATTTTTTTTTTTTTTGTCTTTTTGAGACAGGGTCTCCCTGCAGCCCCAGCTGGCCTGAAACTCACTATGTAGACCAGGCTAGCCTGGAACTCACAGAGATGTGCTTGCCTCTGCCTCCTTGGGCTTAAAGGTGTGTGCCACCACGCCTGGCTCCAGATATTTTTTTTTAATTTTATTTTTTATTTTACGTGTATGAGTGTATTGCCTACATGTATGTGAGTGCACCTGTGTCGTGCAGTTCTGCAGAGGTCAGAAGAGGGCTTCGGATTCCCCTGAAACTAGAGTTAAGGACAGTTCGTAGCCTCCATGGGGTGCTGGGAATCAAACCCAGGTCCTCTGCAAGAGCAGTCAGTGCTCTCAACTGCTGAGCCATCTCTCCAGCCCCCAGATATTTTTTTTTTTTTTTTTTTTTTTTTTTTTTTCAATACAGGTTTTTTTTTTTTTTTTTTTTTTTTTTTTTTTTTTTAAGACAAGGCCTCACTCTGTACCCTTTGCTGGTCTGGAACTCACTGTGTAGACCAGGTTGGCCTTGAACTCACAGAAATCTTTTGGCCTCTGCCTTCATTGTTAGGTCTTCTATGAATTCAGTTCATTTCCTTCAGAGCAAAACTCTGTTAGTATTTATTTATCCCCATGTCTGTTGTGCTTATATGTGCCTGATAACCAGAAGATGTGTGATAAACACTTGCCAAATGAATGGCATTATATCATAAGTTACTACTTTTGTCCACTCTTTAAAGGAGAGGTAGTAATATAATATACTTTCTCTCTCTTTAGGTACATTACCTGTGCTGAATACACTCACTTCTATGGTGGCAAGAAGCCAGGTAAGAGGATGGGGGTGGTATTGAGGAATGCTGTCTTCCTTATATAGTGATCCAGAAAAATAGATAAGAACCAGAACATAGACATTATGGTGAACAACTGGGCATGTTGAGGACATGTACTCAACATAGTAGAATGTAGTTACATCTTAGTAGAGGTTTTTTTTTTTTAGCTGGCCTGGAACTCAGTATATAGACCAGGCTGGCCTCACTCTCAGAGATCTGCCTCGGGAGTGCTAGGATTAAAGACATGTACCACCATGCTCAGTTCTTAGTAGAGATTTTTTTTTGTGTGTGTGGGGGTCTTTTTGAGACAGGGTCTCCCTGTAGCCCCAACTGGTCTGGAACTCACTATGTAGACTAGGCTGGCCTTGAACTCACAGAGATCTGCCTGCTTCTACCTCCCAAGTGCTGGGATTAAGGGTATGCGCCACCATGCCTGGCTTTAGTAGAGATTTTCAAAAATGTAATTTAAAGTAACTTTTTCTATAGAAGCTCCATAAGTGGTAACAACCCATAACTGCCAAGGCTGCAGAAAAATGGGCACCTCACTATGTAGACTAGGCTGGCCTTGAACTCACAGAGATCTGCCTGCTTCTACCTCCCAAGTGCTGGGATTAAGGGTATGCGCCACCATGCCTGGCTTTAGTAGAGATTTTCAAAAATGTAATTTAAAGTAACTTTTTCTATAGAAGCTCCATAAGTGGTAACAACCCATAACTGCCAAGGCTGCAGAAAAATGGGCACAGGAATTCTTTTTTTTTTTTTTTTTAAAGGTAATCTGGCTGTGTAGCTCAAGCTGGCCTTGAACTCAGGATCCTCCTGCTTTTGCTTCCCCAGTGCTGGGATTATAGGTGTGTGCCATTGTGCCCAGCCATAGTCACAATGATAATATGAGTAAAAAATATGTACATTAGGCCGGGTGTCGTGGCACACACCTGTAGTCCCAGCACTTGGGAGGCAGAGGGAGGTGGATCTCTGTGAGTTCAAGGCCAACCTGGTTCACAAAGCGAGTTCCACACCAGCTGGGGCTACAGGGAGACCCTGTTTCAAAAAGACCAAAAAAAAATGTGTACATTAAAAAAAAAATCATACGCATTTTCAGTCCAGTTGGGGAGACACCTGGTTTTTTATGGTGCTGTAGATTGAACCAGGGGCTTGTGCATGCTAGGTAAGCACTTTATTCTTTTTTTCTGTCTCCCTGTAGCCCCAGCTGTCCTGGAACTCACAGAGATCCACCTGCCTCTGCCTTCTGAGTGCTGGGATTAAAGGCGTGTGCCACCATACCTGGCCAGCACTTTACTCTTAAGCTACAGCCTCACCTCAGGGATATGCACTTTTTTCCTATAAGTTCTTTTAAAATAATTGCAATACTGGAGATCAAGCCCAGGGCCTTGAATATGCTAAGAAAGTGCTGTACCACTGCGCTGTATACCCTGTCTGTTGTGGGGTTTTTGAAATTTTATTTTTGTGTGTATGATGCATGTGCCAGTGCGTACATGCCACAGTGTGTGTATGGAGGTCAGAGGCCAACTTTATGGAGTTATCGCTCTCCTTCTATCTTTGTGTAGATTCTGGGGATTGAGCTCAGGTGGTTAGGCTTATGTGGCAAGTGCCTTTACCACTGAGTCATCTTGCTAGTTTTCTCAGTTTGTGTATGTTTTGCTTGTGGCCTAGGCTGGCCTTCTGTGTCAGCTTCCTGAGTCCTAGGATTACAGACATGCAGTTCTACTCCTGATTCATCTTTTTTTTTTTGTCTTTTTTTTTTGGTCTTTTTGAGACATGGTCTCCCTGTAGCCCCAGCTGTCCTGGAACTCACTATGTAGACCAGGCTGGCCTTGAACTCAGAGATCTGCCTGCCTCTGCCTCCCGAGTGCTGGGATTAAAGGCATGCGCCACCATGCCCAGCCATAATGATGTATTTTAATGGTAGGTACACCCAGATGAAATAATTTTCAAATAAGTTTTCTGTTTTTGTTTCATTTTAAACAGATATCCCACAGACACATTTTCGCCGTTTGCCTTTTGACCACTGCAGGTAAGCCTCTTGAAGGTTTCACTTTCTCTGGTATGGATTGAGTATTCTTTACTTTAAAAAAAATTTAAAAAAAAATTTTTTTTAATTTTATGTTTATGAGTGTTTTGCCTCCATGTATGTAAGTATTCCATGTATGTGCAATGCCCACAGAAGCCAGAAGAGGATGTCCTAGAACTGGAGTTACAAATGGTTGTTAGCCTGCATGTAGGTAGGTCATGACCCATGTCATGCAGGGCCCATGGTGGTTTGAAGAGGGCGTCAGATCCCCTGGAACTGGAGTTTACAGATGACCCGTGTCATGCAGGGCCCCCGGTGGTTTGAAGAGGGCATCAGATCCCCTGGAACTGGAGTTTACAGACAGTTGTTAGCTGCCATGTGGGTGTTGGGACTTGAACCTGGGCTCTTTGTAAGAGCTGTCTCTGAGCTCTCCCCATCCCACCAGTGCCTGAGTGTCCAGGTAAGGGGATAAGGGCCTGGCAGAATCATTACCATTGCTGCTGCTGCTGCTATTCCTGCTGTTAACAATCTGGACCAGAGTAGAGCATTATAGGAATGGCCTGGAGTCAGACCACTGGGTCACAACTCAACATTGCCACATGAGTTTTTTTAGCACTTGCCAAATGAGTGGCAATTATGTCATAAATTGCTTCTTTTGTCTACTCTGTGAAGGAGAGGTAGTAATATATACTCTGAGCCATCTCTCCAGCCCTTGAGTAGTCTTTCTTCAAATGCTTTTTGTTTTTTATTTTTGTTTGTTATTTTATTTTTGAGATAGGGTCTCTTAACTGTAGCTTAGGCTGCCCTTGAACTCCTGATCCTCTTTCTTCTACCTCCCAAATAATAGGATTACAGGCTGCCATGCCTGGGTCTGGGGTAATATTTGCATAGACTTTGTCAGCTGATAATCCTTGATCTGAAAATTTCCAAAATTCAAAACTTAAAAAAATTTTTTTTGGTCTTTGAGACAGGGTCTCCCTGTAGCCTCAATTGGCCTAGAACTTGCTATATAGACCAGGCTGGCCTTGTATTCACAGAGATCCACCTGCCTCTGCCTCCCAAGTGCTGGGATTAAAGACGTGTGTCACCACACCTGGCCTTTTTAAAAATATTTTATGTATTTATTTTAATTTTTAAAATTTATTTTATGTGTATGTGTGTATTGCCTGCATGTAGGTAAGTGCACCTGTGTCGTGCAATGCCCACAGAGGACAGAAGAGGCTGTTGGATCCCCTGGAACGGGAGTTATGGACAGTTGTTAGCTGCCATGTGGGTGCTGTGATTCGAACCTGGATCTTTTTCAAGAACAGCCAGTGTTCTTAACTGCTGAGCCATCTCTCCAGCCCATTATGTATTTATTTATGTATGTATGTATTTATTTACTTATTTATTGGTCTTTTTGAGACAGGGTCTCCCTGTAGCCCCAGCTATCCTGGAACTCACTATGTAGACCAGGTTGGCCTTGAACTCACAGAGATCGGCCTGACTCTGCCTCCCGAGTGCTGGGATTAAAGGCGTGTGCCACCACGCCCAACTTTATTTTTTAATTTTATGTGTATGAGTATAATGCCTGCATGTAGGTAGATGCACCTGTGTCATGCAATGCCCTTAGAGGTTAGAAGAGGGCATCGGGTCCCCTGGAACTGGAGTTAGAGACAGTTGTTAGCCGCATGTAGGTGCTGGCAATCAAACCTGGGTCTTTTGCAAGTGCAGCCAGTGCTCTTAACCACTGAGCCATCTCTCTAGACTCCCAAAATCCAAAATTTTGAGCACTGACAGTGACAAAAAAAAGTTTGAATTTGGAGGTTTTTCTTTTTTTTGGTATTGCCTGCATGTAGGTAAATGTACCCATGTCGTGCAATGCCCATGGAGGTCAGAAGAGGCTCTTGGATCGCCTGGGACTGGAGTTATGGACAATTGTTAGCTGCCATGTGGGTGCTGGGATTCGACCCCGGTCTTCTGTAAGAACAACCAGTGTTCTTAACTGCTGAGCCATCTCTCCAGCCCCCGAATTTGGAGCATTTTGAATTTTAGATTTTCAGTTTAGGGATGCTCAGCATGTCCTATCTGTAGTGAATCTGACCCTTGGAAATGCCTGCAGGATTTTCTCTGGTCCTGAGGCTCCCTGAGCTGAGAGAAAGTGGATCCAGCCATGAGCACAGCACGTGGTCATACTCTGCTTATGTCTGTATTGGCCAGCTTTCCTTTTTAGCTTCATTCTTGCCTTCTGAAGTTGGTGGATCCTATTAAACCCATTTTGTGGTTAAGAAGACCAGTGCTTAGAAGAGGGAGGTATACCCTGGTGTCACATCTGGAAAGTGGCAATGCTGAGTTGTGACCCAGTGGTCTGACTCCAGGCTATTCCTGTAATGCTCTATCTACTCTGGTCCAGATTGTAAGCAGCAGGAATAGCAGCAGCAGCAGCAGCAGTGGTCATGATTCTGCCAGGCCCTTATCTCTTCTTCTGGGCACTCGGGCACTGGTGGGATGGGGAGAGACCAAATGAAAGCCACCAAATGTTGCTTTTGGGCAGATTGGTATGAATCTGGAGAGGGGACTGCTGTGGAAGCAGGTCTATGACCCTCACCCATGTTCCTCCCTGGGTCAGGTGGATGTAGGGGTGAGTAAGGTCTGCTATAGTCAATGTCCTTCTCCTCCCAAGTTCTGATTCTTAAGGTCAGGTGACCCAATTGAGGCCTGTCAGCTGATAGGGTGAAAAAGCAGGAGAGGCTACAATGTCGGGAGGCCTGGCCATAGTTTTTTATTCCAGAAACTGGGTCTTTCTGCATCTGCCTCCAAGTGGCCCCATGTTGCAGTCAGTGAGAGCTCAGCAATACCTGTTCAGAGAACAAGTGAGGTGTCACTGGTTGTAATTCCTCTTCTATCTCTCCTGGTTCTGTCATTAGCCTTGTGGAAATTAATGGTTCAGATCAGTCTGTGCTGATGTTAGGGCAGTTCTTACTCCCTACCCTTTCAGGTCTTGTCCTAGTTTGTCTCTCCATTGCTGTGACAAATACTCTGACCAATATCAATTTGGGGAGGAAAGGGTTTACTTGGCTTATACCTCCCAGGTCACAGTTCATCAGGGAGCTCAAGGTAGGAACTCAGGGCAGGAACCTGGAGGCAGGAGCTGGAGCATAGGCCATGGCGGAATGCTGCTTACTGGCTTGCTCCCCTGGCCCCTGATCAGCCTGCTTTCTTATGCAACACAGGCCCACCTACCCAGGGGTGGCACCACCCACAATGGACTGGGCCCTCCCACATACTCAACAATCAAAAGGGTGCCTTATGGCCACAGGCTGGTCCAATGAAGGAAATTCCCCATTTGAGGCTCCCTCAACCCAGGTATTTCAAATTGACACTAAAGCTATCCAGTACAGGCGTGATTGAAGAAGGGTCAGAGCCCCATTGCTGCAAGGGCTGTCCAGGTCCTAGGACCATTCTGTGCTGCCTAAACTCATAGAGGAGTGATAGTGAAGCCAAGTCATCTGGGTTCTGGATGACTGGTGACAGGAACCTCATGGAAGGTGAAGAGTAGTGAAGTGGCATCAGAAGTTCACAGTCATCCTTGGATGCAGAGTGAGTTTGAGGCCAGCCTGGGACATAGAGGACCATCACAAAGAAACAAACAAAAGTCAGTGGCGGGGCTGGAGAGATGGCTCAGCGGTTAAGAGCACTGACTGCTCTTGCAGAGGACCCACATGGCAGCTACGAACCGTCCTTAACTCCAGTTCCAGGGGAATCCGAAGCCTTCTTCGGACCTCCTTGGCATTACACAACACGGGTGCACTCACATACATGCAGGCAATACACTCATATACATAAAATAAAAATAATAAAATATTTTTTAAAAATTAGTGGCACAGACTGTTCACCAGATGCAGTTTCTTTTGTGGATGCTACTTTTCCTCAGCAGATGTCACATATGAGAAATGGCTGTAGTAGTTGAAGTTTCAGTAGACAGCTTTATTCCAACATCCATGTCTCCGAACTTCTCAAGGGCTCCCAAGGATTTACTCTTGACTCAGTCTAGTCATGTTCTCAGCACACATGGGGGATGGTGTGCACATTGTGGTTAGGGCTATGCATGCACTGCAGACCTCAGTAACCTCATTAACCCTCTTAGGATTGGGGAGGATGGCTCTTGGGAGGAAAGTTTGGCCTGCCTGCTGTGTGAGGATTTGAGGAGGGAATCCAAGTCCTGCTTCCCCAAGGCCACCAGCAGGGACCTCTTTTTGTCTTGAATCTGATGATAAAACTCAGATGCCATGCAGTGGACCAGAGAAGCCTGGCTACTGCTGCATCAAGATCCTGCCACATCTCCTCAGACAATGCCTTATCTTTGGTGTGGCATGTCAGGGCACCTGTGGTCCTGGCTACCAGTGCAAACTGCAGGACTGCAGACTGTTGGGAAGGTTATCGGAACCATTGCATGCCCAGTGTGTCCAGAAGCTTACCAGAGATCTCTACTTTTCAGTCTCTCTCTGCAACCCTTTGTCTACCCGGTCTGCACTCCAGAGGGCGTTGTCTTTGACTTGCTGTGAGTTTCTCTTTAAATTTTAGAATTTCTTTTTATTTGTGGGGTTATATGTATGTGCGTGTTTGTGTGTGTATGTGTTCATGTGCATGTGTATGTGTTCATGTTCATGTGTATGTGGAGGCCAGAGGTCAGTGTTGCTCTATTGTTCTCCACCTTACTTTTTTGAGATAGGGCTGTCAGTGAACCTGGAACTTGCTGTTTTGGCTACACTAGCTGGCCAGCTAGCTCCCAAGGTCTGCCTCTCTGAACCCTCCCATCCTCTGCTGGAGTTATAGACGTGAGCTACCTTGCCTGGCTTTTGCACATATGCTAGGGATCCAAACTCATGTTTTTCATGCTTGCATGGAAAGCACTTGACCCACTGAGCCGTCTCCACAATTCTCCCTTGAATTTTGATCTAACAGACGTGGCAGGATTGTTGCTACTCATTAGAGAAGGAGATGTTGAGTTTGTGGCTCTAAGCAGGGACAAGGTCACCAGAATCCTGGCTTTAACAGTCTCAGCAGGTCTGGGGGCCTTTTGGGGATTGGGAGGGATTGCCAGCACTTCAGGGACATGGCTGAGTGTGCCAAGACTCTAAGCAGGCAGTATTAGCTGCAGGTGCAGTTGCTGTTGCTTGGAAGAAGGCGAGCCCTTCCACCCCCATGTCCCAGTGCATGGCTGCTTTATTTGTACCTGATGTGGAAAGCTGATGTTCTGGATACTTTTCACTTGATGAAAGCAGAGCTGTAATGAAGGCGCAAGTTCCCAGTATCCTATTCAGAAGCATCATGCTTTATTTTATGTCCTAGCATATGTTATTTTCTCTAATTTGTTTTGTTCTAAGCTTATTTTAGGAAAATTAGAAACAGAAAGTTTTATTATAATGATCTCAGTATCCAGGATCACCACTATAAATGTTTATGGTGGCACATGCCTTTAGTCCCAGCACAGGCAGGCAGATCTCTGTGAGTTTGAGGCCAGCCTGGTCTACATAGTGAGTTCCAGGCCAGCTGGGGCTACAGAGAGACCCTGTCTCAAAAAGATTGAAAAAAAAAAGGGCTTGGCTCAGACTGCAGGTTTTTTTTTTTTTTTTTTTTTTTGTGGGTGTTTTGTTTTGTTTTGTGTTGTGTTTTTTTGGTTTGGTTTGGTTGTGTTTTGTGTTGTATTTTGTGTTGTGTTGTGTTTTGTTTTGTTTGAGACAGGGTCTCTCTGTGTAGCTCTGGTTGGCCTGCAATTTGCTATGAATTTAAGACCTGGCTGGCCTTAAATTCACAGAGATTTACCTGCCTCTGCTTCCCAAGTGTTGGGATTAAAGGCTTGTACCACCGTGCCTGGCATTTTGCTGTTTTGTTTTGTTTTGTTTTAGATGGGGGGGGGGCTCATTCCTGGGCTCAAATGATTTCTTGCCCTCATCTTCCAAATATCTAGGATCACAAACACCCACCACAGAGCTTGGCTGCAAGTATGCTTTGGTGCTGGCCTGGTATTTTGTTGTATAGACATACTAGCATTTGTTGATGCTTTTTTGCCCAGTTAAAATCTTTGTTTATACATAACTGCAGTAAAAATCCTGTGCCTGCTAAGAGTGTAGCTCAGTCGTAAAGCATTCTTTATTCTTAGCAATGTTTAAGGCATGTGTTCAATCTCCAGTACCAAGAAAAACAAATCTTGAGTGTATTTGGAAGTTCGTGTACCCACAGATATTCCCCCACTGCCTTTGATGAAGGAAAGGGCTTTTCCCTCCTGCAGTGAGGCATAGCCTGTGCTAGACTTACCTGGAAACAGCCCTTGAGGCCTAGGGTGTTGTTACTTGTGGCACCTAAGTGCTCTGGTGACACTTTTTGTTCTCTCTTATCAGGAACATTGTTCCATGGCTTAAGAAGTATGGGACCAATCCCAGCAATGGAGAGGTAGGTGGCCCTGCAGGAGTGAAGCTGGTGAGAGCCGGGCTCCTGCCTTCACTTTGTCTTGGTGGTTTTTGTGAACTTATAAAGCATAATAGAGAGCTGTTCATTGGGTCTGGGCATGACAGTCCTCCTCTCCCCTGCCATACCTGCTCTTTCCAGAAATGTTACTTCTGTGTGTACACATGTGTATGTACAGTTGGCCTGTATTTGTAGATTCTTTTCCCTGGATTCAACCAACCATGATCAAAATATTTGGGAAGAAAGCTGTACTTGTACTGAACATCTGTACCCTTTTTTGTCATTGTTCTCTAAGCAGAATAGGAGGTAACTATGTAGCATTTACATTGTGGCGGGTAGCAAGCAATCTAGAGATGGTTTAAAGTTGATGGGAGTATACATGTAGATTCTGCTCAGATGGTGCACCATTTTATGAGACTGGGGTATTTTATGCATTTTGGTATCCTGGAGAGTCTTAGAATCAGTCTCCTGTGAATATAGGACCATGGTATGTTTTTGTTCTCAGTTTTCCTTTGTTTTTATGTTTGTTTGTTTTTTTCCAGATACGGTCTTACTCTGTAGCCTAGGCTGACCTTGAATCCACAGCAGTCCTGCCTCAGTCTCCTGGTGCTTGAATTACAAATGTGATCCACCATGCCTGGCTTTATATGTTTTCTCTTGAGCAGTAGATTCAGTCATAGTGAGTGGCTCCTCTATATGTTGTTTTGTGTGCTCTACAGGGTATCATGGAGCCCCAAACATGTTGGTGCAGAGAACATAGCCTTTTCTATGAGTTTGTCTGTCTATAAAATTTTATTTACTTATTCATTCATTCTTTCTTTCTTTTGTGTATGTATGTGTATGTGTGTATATCTGTGAGCATGCATGCTGTGGCACAAGGTCTTAAGACAGTCTGTGGGAGTCTGTTCTCTCCTCCTACCATACATTGTGGGTTCTGAGGATCCAACTTAGGTTGTCAGATTTGGTGGCAAACCCTTTTACCCACTGAGACATCTCTGGTCCTATTCTGTCTTTGTGGCTGTGCTGTACTGAATCTTCTGTCATCTGGCATTCTAAGCATAGGTACAGGGAATGGCCCCATGCCCTTTCTTTGGGCACACAGGAGTATTTTAGGACTGCTGGGCCAAAAGAAGGTTTATTGTCAGTGTCTATAGTTACTAGCCAGTTGCCCTTTAAAGTTGTTACATCATTTTAAGTTCCAGGCAGTAATGTGCAGATGAAAATGCTTATTTCCCTATATCCTTGATAATACTGGGTATCAATAGCTTTTTGCTTTTTTTAGCTATTTATGGGCAAAAAATAAATAAAATCCATGTTTAATAAGCCACTTCTTGCATGTCCTGAATGCAGGTCTAATGCTGTGACTTCGTACCACCCAAGGAGAGTGTTTCTTGATTAAAATCCTTACTATCTAGCCCTAACTCTGTGCTTTTATCATAATCACACATTTTAATCAGTCTCTGGTATGTTGGTCAGAGGTCTGTTTCCTTCCCTTCTGTGGGCCTAGTTCTTCATTTATTCAGTTGCACTTGTTCACTAAGAAGTCATCTGCCCTGCCATGTGCTAGACCCACAGCAGGAATGGGGCAGTGGGATGGTGAGGAAAGAGGGGGGACAGGTGGACTAGCAGATAGAGGCCTTATTGGGGGGCCATGCAAGTCTTGGGAAGGGATTGCATTGGAAGCCTAGGCAGGATCATGAAGCTGGCATGTATTGAGGATGGTTTTGACTTTGTCCAAAAGGTGCTCTAAGGAGCCAGGGTGGCCACAGGGAGAGCCATGAGGGGCCATGCACCTGTCTGGGTGAGAGGTGCTCTGTGAACCAGGCTGGAGGCAGAGGGAAAGTGGAGAGTTGTGACCAGATCCAGGATATCTATAAGAAAGTGGACCAGCAAGATGTGTTGAAGGTGTTGAGTCAGATCCCTAGGGCAGTAGGGATCTCAGCAGTCACTTAATACAGTGAGGTCTTGAGTTCAGTTCAACAGGAACTTCTGAGCAACTGTTGCTGTCCTGCATCAGCAGTGTGCTGGGGAGCCTGGTAATCAGTCTGGTCTCAGAATCCCAGGCCAGGCATCTCACTGCTGGTATCAGTGTAACCCCATCTTAGCTTGATTTTGTCCCTGAAGACCCCATTTTGAAGTAAGGTCACATTCACAGGTTTTTTGTGGGTATGAACTTTAGGGAGACATTTTCAACCCAGATCCAGGGGAAACTTGTGTTTTGTCTGGAGATTCCGCCATTCCTGTTGGAGCAGTTTGTATTGCTCCTGCTCCACGTTTCAGCATGAGATGGGGGCTCCCTTGGCAAGAAGATTCCCTGGAGTTGGGGTGCATCTCAGTAGTAGAATACTTGCCTAGTTTGCAGAAGGCCCTGGGTTCTATTCCTAAGCATCCCCAAAATAAGATTTAAAAATACCTCCAAGACCCCTCCTCCCACTGGGTAGGAGGAAGCTGGCCTCAGTCCTTCAGGTCCTGATGACAGTCTGGGACAGGTATGGAGTTCCAAGGATTCTTCCCAGTGTGCTTCTTCCTTATTTAAAATATTTTATATATTTTTTTATTTTTCTGTGTATGAGTGTATTGTCTGCATGTATGTAAATGTATCCATGTCATGCAATACCCAAGGTCAGAAGAGGGCATTGAATCCCCTGGAACTGGAATTATGGAAGATTGTTAGCTGCCATGTGGGTGCTGGGAACTGAACCCAGATCCTCTGCAAGAACAGCTGGTGCTCTTAACTGCCGAGCCATCTCTCCAGTTTGCTTCTTTCCTATTCTTGAAGAAAGGAGGGCTGTGCTCTACACCCATACAGACGGGTCTTAGACTGCTTCCAGAGCCTGTGGCTTTTCTCTTTGAGCTGTTTGGGGTGGGAGCTTATGCCTTACCTCCCAAAGTCTTTCTTACTCTAAAGTATGATCAGCTGTTTTTCTGTGCATCTGCTTCTGAGAGCCATGTGGCTCCAGGGGCTTCTCCTGAGGCCCCAGACTGACAGGACAACCTTCACTATCATTATATGGTCCCTGCTGCCTGCCTGTGTCTTATAGCTGATGGTCTTTGACTTCCTGAGCACTGAGGTTGGGACTGCCCAAGGATGTCAAACTGGGGCTCCCCTGCTGTGTTAGTGATGTTCTCAACCATCCTCTGCTTCCAAGCTGCCACCTCGGATATCTTCCACAGCTTTCCTTATGACCTCTGCCTCTTTCTAGTGGACATTGTTACTTAGTTACAGCTGGGTGCTTTTTGTTACTTTTGCATTTTGCTTCCTAGGTGTTCTTTGGGGCACCAGATCTTGTCAACTGTCAAATCTCTACACTTGCCAAGCCCAATATGGTGGTTACTTTGGTCATATGACTTGAAACTGGGGCCATTTCCTTTGTTCCAGGCATCCCATGGGGGTGTGGTTCTTCAGGTATATCTGGCAAACCCTACCCATTCATGCCTAGCATCCCCTCTCTCAGAAGTGTCTTGCTAAGGGCCTGCCTAGCCTGTTCTTGTTCTGCCAAAAGAGACCCTTCCAGCTAACCTCTTTAAAGGGTCTCTGGCCAGAGGCTAGCTGGCCACATTTCACTTCTTGGAGCCTTGGAGGAGCATATTATGTAGGGGTCTTCTGGCTAGAACATGTGCTTTGGTAAAGACCTGTAGATATTCCTGGAGTCCTTACTTGCAAGATATGGGGGTAGAAAGGGATGAAGGAAAGGATAAAGCCAATGGTGGGGTCAGAGATGTGCTTAGACAGTGAGGACACAGGCATGGGCTTGGCTCAGAGACTCAGCTGTCCTCCCCCAGCATCTTCCCTGAATCCTGGGTCTGCAGGGTCAGGATCACCTGTACCAGAGTGGCAGCAGCTGCCAGAATGTGGGCCCTGAGTCAGGTGCTCCCCAGTGATGTGCAGCTTTTCCTCTCTCTTCCAGGGTCTCCACAGCCCCCTCATGTCCTCCAGCAGAGGCAAGTTCTCTCCCTAGGTCACTGGAACATTTTATCATAAAAGATTCTATAGAAGAGGTGAGCTGTAGATATATTGTGGAAACCTGGACAAAGAGAGGATTCTACTTTTCCATCATTCCACTCTTAGCAAGTAGGCGTGTATATTCCTTTTCCCTACACCCAGGGCCTCACCCATGCTAAGCATATACTCTACCACTGAGCTGTATCAACAGCCCTTCCCACTGTTAATGTTTTCTTCCCTTTTAAAAAATATACCACAGTCTAAGTGGAACAATTGGTTACCCTCGTTATCTATCTATCTCTCTTTCTCTCTTTTCTATTTTATGAGTATGGATGTGTTTCCTGCATGTATTGTGCAGGAAAACACATTGCACCTGTGTGTGCAGTGTCTGCAGGAGCCAGAAAAAGGCATTGGATCCTCTGGAACTGGAGTTATGGATGGTTGTTATGTGCTGGGAACAGAACTGGGATCTTACTCAAAAGTAGCCAGTGCTCTTAACTCCTGAGCTCCCCCCCACCCCAGCCCTGCTTACCTGCTTTATTATTTTATTTTTATTTTTTAATTTATTATTTATTTGTGTGTGTGTGCATGTATGTGTATGATGTGTATATTTGAATGCTATGGTGGGCATGTGGTCAGAGGGCAACTTTTGGGAGTTCTCTCCTTCCACTGTGAGTTTTGGGGATTGAACTGAGATCATTGGGCTTGTGTCACTTTTACCAGCTGAGCCATATTGCTGGCCCTACATTCACTTTTTAGTTTTAGAAATCATGTATGTTTACCTTAAAGATGTTCATACAAGGGGTAGATTTGCAGCTCAGTGGCAGAATGCGTGGTTAGCATACCTAGCACCAAAAAGAAAAGTTCAGACATTGTAGAAATACAACACCAGTCTTTCTATTCCATCCTTGTGGCCACCCCTTGTATTTGTTGTTTGTGTGTTACTAAATATGAGCTCTGCTCGCAGCTTGGGGTACAGATTACATTAATGCAAACATCTAGGCTCATCATTCTGCAGTCTGCAGAAGTCCTGGCTGTGTCTTGGAGACTTTGCAGAGAGATCTCTCCTTTAGTGTATATTGTAGGGGATCAGCTGGGCAGAGATCTTTCCATTCTGTCTCTATTACACCTGGCTTGGCAGTCCTAGTGTTTCTCCACACTCCTTATTCATTATCATTAATTATATGTCTTCCAGAAACTTGACGGGAAGTCCCTGATCAAGCTGAACTTTGCAAAGAACAGTGAAGGTGAGAGTCCCTTTTGTAGCCAGCTTAGGACTGGTGCACAAAGTCACAGGGCCCCTGCTCTTACCAACTTCTTGTCTATAATCAGTCATTCTTTTTTTTTTCTTTTTCTTTTGGTTGGAGATTGAACCCAGGGCCTCACACATGCTGAGTGCTCTACCTCTGAGCTACATCCCCAGCCCTCATTCATTCCTTCTGATCAAGCTAGACATGTGCTTTTGATTTCCCAGATGTCACATGGCTTCTCAAAGATCCAGGTAGTTCTAAGTCAGGGTAGGAGCGCTGAGCATTTTTCCCACAAAGGCAGGCTACTGTGAGCTGCTGGTGGTTGTTGTAGACACAATTGGGCCTTGTGGCATAGGCTATACTTGGCTGAGGCCATAGCCTGCCTGTTCAGTGACTGCAGTTGGAAGCTGCTCAGGCTGAGGCTCTGGGTGGGTAGCCCAACTGTGGGTGTGGGTGGTTGGAAGGCATTTCCAGGTGGCTCTTGAGCAGGCTGTCGTCACCACTGCTCCTTTAGATCCCTGTCCCACTTGGAGCTTCCTGCTCTTAAGTCCCTGCATGCCCCACTTTGGTCCCTGTTCTGGGGTTTGATCTTGCTGGAGATTCTTTGTGGCCTTTTGCCCTAGTGCAGGTGCTATAGTTGAGGCTACTTTCAGTGCTCACTGGATGTGTGTTTTCCAAGGAAATGCTGCAAGTATGGGGGGAGGGGCACATCTTCATTGACCCATGGTCAGTCTTGGATTTGCAGCTCATGAGGAAGCAGTACTGCCACTCTAGCTGAGTGTTGAGTGCTGGGTACTTCCTGCTGTGATCACCTGACTCAGGAGGGCCTTACTGTGCATCTCTCAATTGAGCAGATCTTGCATTGCCTGCATGTGTGCAAAGGACAAGTCAGTGGGGCTGGCCTTGGAGAAGAGCTCCCATCTGGTGGCAGAACATTGTGGACAGGAAATGAGTAAGGTATCAGATGTTCTCTGTTTTGGACAAGAGCAGAGGAGGGAACACGGCCATCAGAGGACCCACAGAGGGCAGAAGACAAGTCTGAGAAGAAACTTGATGAGAAGGAGCTGTGTGAGGATCTGGGAAGAATATTCTAGGCAGAGGGCACAGCCAGAGCAAAGATGGCCATACACTTGAGGGTGTCTATACATGGCCAGGAGTCAGGTGTTGCTGGGACCACGTGAGCAAGGGTAGAATCAGGGCAGATGGCTTGAGAGGCCAGGGCTGAGGATGGGAGGCAGAATAGTTCTATAGAGCCGGGGTGACCAAGGGAGGACTTGGACTCCAGTTCTGATGGAAACCATTGAATGGAGGGTAAAGATCTGGCCTCATTTTTTGGCAGTGCTGGGGATAGGGATTTGCATATTAGGTAAGTGCTCTACCACTGAGCTGTGCCCCTAGCATGTGTTGTTGCCTCAATCTGGTTTTTCTTTCTATTTTTTTTTTTTTTTTCCTTAGTTTTTTTGACAGAATCTCATGGAGCCTAGGCTGGCCTTGAACTACTGATCCTCCTTCCTCAGGCTCCCAAGTGCTGGGATTATAGGTGCATGCCACCTCCACTAGTTCTGTTTTAGTTTAATTGGAAGTTTCAGATATATGAAGACAGCATGAGTGTGAGGCACTCCTGCCAGTGTCTCTCAGTAGCCCTGGTCCTTAAAGCTAGCTGCTTTTACCTGTGCTCCCACTTGGCAACCTTTGGGATGATACTGAGGCAGATCCCAACACGGTTAATCACTTTATTGTGTAGCTGTAAAAGATAAAGACTTAAGGGTGGTTGAGGTGGGTAAAGTCACCTACTGCCAAACCTGATGACTTGAGTTCCATCTACTGGACTCACATGGTGGAAGGAGAGAAATGACTCCTCAGAGTTGTCCCAGGACCTCCACACTTACAGGATGATATGTATGTGCTCCCTCCCATCCTGGTCTGAGACACAAAGAAATTAAAATGTAATAAAAAAATTACAGATGATTGTTAGCTGCCATGTCGGTGCTAGGAATGAACCTGGGTCCTTGGCAAGAGCATCCAGTGCTCTTAACCACTGAGCCATCTCTCCAGCCCCATAGTAAATTAAAAAAAAAAAAAAAAAAAAAAAAGATGAAGTCTTACATCCTCATAATAGCATTATGACACCTAAAAATAAAATCAACAGGAATCCTTAATCACATCAAATGCACTCATTGGTTAAATTCCCATTTTTTTTGTAATGATTTCCTTTTTATATTGAGATTGAGGTTTTTAACAGTACATCCAGATGCCTGTGGGTGGCATGCCTGTCTAATACCGCCCCCCCCTGCAGTTTATTTGTTGAGACTCACTAGACCAGGCCCCTGGCTGTTGGGTGGAAGATCATCAGGGCAGGGAGGTAGGGCTGGCTGGCTGGCTGGATGGATGGCTGGCTTTTGGCAAGGTGGGGGAGGCCAGGAGATCAGGACAGTGGTGGTAGGTACTGAGGACATGAGCAATAGAAAGAGCAGTGGAGATGGTATCTCTGGAAAGATGAGCTGTATTCTATCTGGAATGGCTTTAAGAGGTAGAGGCTGGTGTGTTCACCTGGGCCAGGCTAGATGCTAACAGAGACTCCTCCTCTGAGGAAGGCCGAGCAAAGTTTGGGTCTCACAAGGTGAAAAGGAGCTGGCTATATCCCTGTGGTTCCCAGCTCTTGGCAGCTGGCCCAAGGTTCCACCTTTTTCCTTTCTCTGACCCCTAATGATCTTCATTCGGATGATTAAATTCTGTTTTGTTTTGTTTTCCCTTTTTCTTGTGGTACTGGGGTTATATCCAGGATTTTATACATGCTATGAAAGTGTCCTGCCTTTAAGCTATGTCTAGCCTCCTTTTTAAAATTTTACTTTGAGACAAGGTCTTGTTAAGTTGTCCAGCTGGCCTAGAACTCTCTGTCCTTCTGCCTTAGTCTCCTGAGTAGCTGGGATGATGGATATGTGCTCCTGTGCTTGCTTGATCAAAACTCTTGAGAGCCACTGGCCCTGTATTTGTGCTTTCACTCTAGGAAAATACCACTGCCCAGTGCTATTCTCCGTGTTCACTGACAACACCCACATTGTAGCCATCAGGACAACTGGCAATGTCTATACCTATGAGGTAGGCCCCCATTGCAGGGGATGGGACTCTGTATGTTGGGCTCTTGTCTGTGCTTTGAGGGTATTCTAGCAGCCTAGCTGAGTGCTGGGGGTGGGGTGGGAGCTAGGCACAGTGAGCACAGTCTGTCCTCATGGGCTCTGTAGCTACCAGCACAAGGCATCATCTCAAGCTCTGGGTGACCTCCCTACCTTTATGAGGATTTGAAGTGAGGAGCATGTGCTTCTGTGGCCTCTGGATCTGAAATCCTGGCAGTTCAGGGATCTTGTCCTCCCATGTTTTCATCATGGACCAGGCCCTTGGAAGAATCTGAGAGGGAAGGGAAGAAGAGCAGGTGCCAGGTTGGTGGGAGGGGTTCTGGCAGGGATGGCTGTAGGTACAGGAAATAGTGGCTTTCACACTGTTCCCCTGCTCAGGCTGGGGCAAGGAACAGTCTATGGTGTGGGACAGCCTATGTTGGATCTCCTGCTTGAAGCAGCCAGATTGGTTTGGTTAGTCTCTGCTAGCAGAGTGAGAGTACCCCAAGGGTGTGTACCCCAAGGCAGCTACTTTGGGTGCTTGTTTACCTCTTTCCTCTTTACCAGGGACTAGAGGGGACTGTGACACCGTTTCTGTTCTGCTATAGGCTGTGGAGCAATTAAACATCAAAGCCAAGTACTTGAGGGACCTGCTGACTGATGAGCCCTTTTCTAGGCAAGACATTATCACCCTGCAGGTAAGTGGCTTCAGAGACCTTCTGCTTCTCTCTGCCTCCCAGCTGTCCTTACAAGCTTGGTGGTCTCCTGTCCCATGATATCCCTGTGACTGCTTCCCAGCTACTCTCAGTGCCGTACCCCAACCCCTATGGTCATCTGGACCTTGACTTGGCCATGCCCTCCATCTGGCTCTCATGGCTCCCACATCAGGGGCCTCATCTAACTCATCTGCCCCATAAGCCATCTCAGGCATCAAGATGAATAGGCCACTCTGTAGATTCCACCTCACTGCTCCAAGAGCAGCAACTGGCACAGGTGTCCCTATGGGTGGTGGATGAATGGTAAAAACTGGCAGGAAAGGGGGAATGGCCTGGATGGAGCTTAGGCCAGGACAGGCCTACAGGACTTCTCCTCTGTGGCATTCCAATCTGATTGGCTGACCAATCCATCCTGTACTACCTTCCAGTAAGCCATGTTCCTTAATTGTGTGTCTGGAGGCAGGGAACACTACTTGATGAGCAGCTAGGCAATCTGTACCCTGTCCCACCCACCCTTGTCACCCTCAGGGCAAAGCTTTCTTCCTTGCTTGATTCATGAGGCTTTAGCACAACCATAGCCTCTTCCCCTGTGGGTACCTTCCCAGCCTTTGCCATCTTAGGCAGCTATTTGATTTGATCACAGCCCTGGTTTTATTGCTGGGTCATCTCTTCTTGCCATAGGACCCCACCAATTTGGACAAGTTCAATGTCTCCAACTTCTTCCATGTGAAGAATAACATGAAAATGACAGACCCAGGTATGGACAACCAATGGCTGCTGTGATTGGTATACAGGTTTGCTTCCTGGGCAAGCCCTTCCTTCCCAGGATCCAGAGACCCTATGGATCAAGCTTTTGCCTAACTAGGCTCCATGTTTATTTTGGAAATCCCTGGCTGGCCTGAAATTTGCAATGTAGACCAGGCTGGCCTCAAGCTTGCAGCAATCCTTTTGCCTCTTTCTAATGGTGCTGGGATTGTAGACCTGTACCACCATACCTGACAGGCTCCAAATTTCTTGAATCTGCAAAGTGTCAGGTGGTCAGTGAACCAGCTGGCTACAGATGGTCAGATAAACAGCTGGCTGTAGTCATGGAAACACCATCATGTCCCATGTGCTGCTCTGCCACGACACCTCACTTTCCCTTCCTCAGTCTTGGTGGTCCTGTGTTTCTTGGATTCTTGTTGGCGACTGCTCTGTCTAGGGTATACTGATGGAGGGGTTTCAGGCATGACTCTGGGTGACATCAGGCCTGCCTGGGGTAAAATTGGACTGGATCTTTGTCCCCTCTACTTCCTGCATTTGGCCCATACTGTCGATCACACTATAGCACACTATTGGATGGTTGAAGAGAGGATCCCCAGTTTTATTAGCTCACTTGTGGGTGTTTCGTATCTCCAGGAGTCAGCCAGACTCATGCCCAGAGCTCACTTGGCATCATCACAGCTGGAAATAGTGTTCTTGGCCCTCATGATAGAAATTGTGGACCAGTCTGGATTTAGGGAGGTGGAACACACAACTCTGGGATAACTGAGCTCAAGAGACCAGAGACCAGGCCTAGGGATGAAGGAGGATAGGAGGTAGGGATGATCTAGAGATCATCCACCCAGTGAGCTACAGCCTTTGGCCTAGCAGTCAACATTGCTATCCTGCCTGGGTGCAGGTGAAACATTTCATATCTGGAAAAACCTCAAACACTTCTTTCATTTAAAATAAGAACTTTAATTTTTTTTTATTTTTATGTGTAGGAGTGTTTTGCCTACATGTGTTGTAAGTGTACCATGTGTGCAAACTCACAGAAACCAGAAGAGGCAGTCGGAGCCACTAGAACTGGAGTTACAGATAGTTGCTGGCCATCACCTGGGTGCTGAGAACCAAACCCAGGCTCTCTGTAAGAGCAGTCAGTGTTCTTAGCCATTGAGCTATTTCTTCAGTCCCCTAAAATAAGAACTTTTTTTTTTTTGGTCTTCTTGAGACAGGGTCTCCCTGTAGCCCCAACTGTCCTGGAACTCACTATGTAGACCAGGCTGGCCTTAAACTCACAGAGATCCCCCTGCCGCTGCCTCCCAAGTGCTGGGATTAAAGGCGTGCACCACCACGCCTGGCCTAAAATAAAAACTTTTACAGTTACAAAAGCAGCCGGGCATGGTGGCACTCTTGGGAGGCAGAGGCAGGCGGATGTCTGTGAGATGAAGGCCTGCCTGGTCTATATAGCAAGTGCACAGGCCACCTGGGACTACAGGGAGGCCCTGTCTCAAAAAAGGACCAAAAAATAAATAAGTAAAATTACAAAAGCAGAGCTGGGCATGGTGGTGCATACCTGTAATCCTAGCATTTGGGAGGCAGAGGCAGGGGGGATCTCTGAGTTTGAAACCAGCCTGGTCTACATAGTTCCATGCCAGCTGGGGCTATTGGGTGACTGACCCTGTCTAAAAAAAAAACCCACAAAAAAACAAAATGACCCTCCCCCCCCAAAAAAATTGCAAAAGCAAAACGCACATTGTAAAAAGGTTATGGTATACAGGTAAATATAAAGAAAGTAAAATCAACCCATCTTCTGAGTCCAGTGGACTGCATGAAGGAGACCCCTCTAGTCCCTGTGGCACTGTGTTTCTGTGTGCTCCCCACCTTTCTGCTACATAATCCAGGGCAGTAACCTGGGGCTGTGCTGTGGCCAGAGATCCTGTGCTAATATACTTGTGAGTAACTCCATTTCTGTTCCTGTTATGCCCATCTGTAGACTATTTCAGGCCTTGGCTTCCTGGTGCCTTAGCTGCCTGGGGCCTGTGTACTGTTTTGTAGATGAAGAAAAGGCCAGACAGGATCCATCTTATTATTTGAAAAATACAAATGCTGAGACCCGAGAGACATTAGAGGAGCTGTACAAGGAGTTCAAAGGAGATGAGATCCTAGCAGCCACCATGAAGGCCCCTGAGAAGAGGAAGGTGGACCAGCTGAATGCTGTGAGTGGATTGCTCTGGCTCTGCCGCTCTGAGCAGTGGAATGATCCTGGGGAATATGTTCACTAGGACCTGGGATATATTTGGAGGGGAGGTGGTTGGCACCCTCAATGCTGTGGGGCCTTCCAGGACTGTTGAGGCAACTGAACTCCAAACAGGTCAAAGGGGAATCATACACACTGGGTTTGGAGGGATGATTGACAGCCTGGGGTTTTGTGGCAGCATTGGCCCAGCAGAAGTAGGGCTGCCTTGTGCCATGGTCCCTGACCCAGGCGTCAGTGGTCTGCTACCTGCTGGCTCTGGGGGTTCTAGAGGTAGCTTTTACATTTCACGACACAGCAGCTTCAGGACCTGCAGGTTTGTGGTGGCTGGGTGGGTAGGGCCTACAGGGGCTGCCAAGGTCTCAGGTCTTGCCTGGGCCTTCCCTGGGGCTGGTCTGTCTGTCTACCTGAAGCCCTGTCTGTAGCTTTGGTACTGAAATCTGTCTAGCCCATTGGGTCCAAAGGTGCCCTCTTTGCCTTTTAAGCTGAGCCTGATGAGCCTGAGCCATAAGAAAGGCAGAAGCTGACTCCCATAGGGAGTTATCTAGGAAATTTTGGAAAATTAAAGTTCATGTCCATAATTCCCCTGCTTGAACCCAGCTACCATTGCACTTTTGAGTATTATTTGCTTGTATGTCATCCCTCCTTTTTTATCTCTGTCTTTAGGATGAAAAAAATACTGATCTTTTTTCTGTATTCCTAATTAAAGAGATCATGTGTTTACTGTAGAAAAATATGAAACCTTGAGAAAAAAACTTTCAATTGCCTTTGTATTCCTGTCCCTGGAGAAGGCTGATCCTGTGTGGTGGTGGTGGTGGTGGTGGTGGTGATTGCTATGACTTGACTTAATGTCATCAGTTGAAACTCTTGGTTTATCCCTCTTGGTTGCCGGTAATGGTGCCCTTTGGTCTTGGCTAGCTTCCAGTCTGGGCTGGGCTGTCCCCTATGCCTGGGGTTGTGGGTTAGGAAGCTGTCTTGGAGGAGGTGATGACCTGGATTTGAGCATATCGTTTTCCTGCAGGCCCACTATTCCACGGGAAAGGTCAGTGCATCCTTCACCTCCACTGCTATGGTGCCTGAGACCACGCATGAAGCAGGTAGCTACCACTCCCCCATTCCCTGGGGCAGAATTCACAGTGGCAGCCTCAGCATCCCTGCCTACCTCAGCATCCCTGTTTTGTGCAAGCACTTGGAGTCTGGTGGTCAGGGGGTGGGTGTCTTAGAAGGTGGGTTTTGTGTTTGGTGGGGAGGCTATATGAGCCCAGGCTTGTCAGATGGTGTTTTCTTCATATGTCCTTGGCTCTTGGCCTTGAAATGCTCAGGTTTTCCTTGGTGTGATCCTTAGCCTCTGGCTCCTGCATTCTTCTCAGACTCATTGGTACTGAGCTTATGTGACAGGACATAGGGCCTCAATGGAGGAGTCACCCCAGGTCCAAGACAGGTGCAGAGCTTAGAACTTGTTTGCAGCTACCATTGATGAAGATGTATTGCGCTACCAGTTTGTAAAGAAGAAGGGCTACGTGAGACTGCACACCAATAAGGGTGACCTCAACCTGGAACTGCACTGTGACTTGGTGGGTACAGTGGGTATTCCCTTACCAATGCCAGGCAGTTTCTGGGGTCACTGGGCATCCATGTCTTAGATATGGAGCTGTAGTTTGTATTTTTAGGAAGTCCTCCCTGACCCCAGGCTTCCTTCCCCAGAGTCCTGTTAGCCACATAGCATGTCTCCTTGGCTGCCTGGTAGGTATGTGTGTAGGTCTCAGGAAAGGGACCTGGTTCCCCTTCTACTCTGCCATGTGTCATATGGCTGCAGGACTCTCTTGCTTAGCTTCTGGAGGTCAGACTGGATCAGCCTTCAGGGCTCTTGCAGCCCAGGCAGCTCTCTGCTGTATGGTAAAGGCCTATGGGCTTTGTGACTGTTGACTTCTGTGTGTTTCACAGAAGTATTGGCATGTTTTGCAGACACCAAAAACCTGTGAAAACTTCATCAAGCTCTGCAAGAAGCACTATTATGATGGCACCATCTTTCACAGATCCATTAGGAATTTTGTGGTGAGTGGCGCAAGTTGGTGCTGGCCACAGATGCTTTATGACATGGGAGTGGGCACATCCAGGAGCCAAATGGGCTTGTACCTGCCCTGTCTCAGGCATCTGGCCTATGCTATGTGTGGCCAGGGCAGGGTCTTCAGGTGAATCTTTTGCTAGGGATCCTGCAGCTGGCCCTTGAGTGCTAGCCCAGGAAGACCTGGGGTCAAAGAGGCGGTCTCTTGTCCTCACTGAGGCTTGGGCATTTTGGGAAGCCTGTCTGGTAGGTAGGCAGTGTTTTTCTGTCAGGGTGGGCAGTGGGTGATAGGCAGCAGCAGGGCCAGTGACCTCAGCTAACCTGCTAATCGTTAGTTCTTGTTTTTGCAGATCCAGGGGGGTGACCCCACAGGCACTGGCACAGGTAGGTACCAGCCTTGTTTCAATGCCTGTGGCTGTTTTGAGGGCCTGGTGGGGAGCTGGGCTGGGAAAACTCTGGAGGTGGAATCTGATAGATTAGAGGGAGAAAAACAATTCAAGTGGCTGGCTCCCTGGGCTACCTCTTGTACCTCTTGTTTACCCATTGTATGGGTCATCTCTACCTCCCTAAGCCCTAGGGTCTCTATCATAATAAGACAAAGAGATGTTTGGGGTTCTGTTGCCTCAGAACCCAGCTGTTCATAAGCACATGGTGTAACCATGTGGCCTTTATCCTCATGGAGTGAGATAATTATTACCCCACAGCCCCTGCAGGGCAATGATAATCTTTTCTCTGGTCTTCAGCCACATGGGCCAGCCATAGCCTCAACCCATGTGTCAGAATGATGCCTTGTAGCTTTGATCCTTTAACCCTTGGCCCAACAACAGGTGGTGTGTGAAAGCACTGGGGTCCAGGAGTCATTAAGGAAGGTGCCTTAGGGCAAGTGGCACTCTGTGATCCTCCTGGACTAAGACTGTCTGTGACTGAACACTGACTGTGCTCTTTTCTGTTCCAGGTGGAGAGTCGTACTGGGGCAAGCCTTTCAAAGATGAGTTCCGGCCCAACCTCTCACACACAGGCCGTGGTGTGCTCAGCATGGCCAATTCAGGGCCCAACACCAACAAGTCTCAGTTGTGAGTCTCGGGCCCAGTTATTCCTACTCAGCTGTGGGGGTAGTCTGCAGAGGGCCCTACGGTTCCTCTTCTTATCTCTCCCTGAAAGTTGTGCTGGGCCCAAGTTAAATCCAGACAGGGTGCCCAGTTCCTGAGTCAGATGTTTTAACTACATGCTGAGCTGCAGCCAGTAGTTAGAGGTCGTTAACAGCTTCTTGGCAAAGCAGGCAAAAACCAGGAGTATGGGTTTGTGGGTACCAGGTACCAGGCAGGATTACTGGACCAGTGCTTTGGGAGGAACCATGTGGGGACAGGTGGCCGGTGAGAGGTGTTGGACAAAGCTCTGATTCAGAGCAAGACCCAGTATGTATGCAGAGTGGCTGTTGAGTGGTAGGTGTATAAGAATGAGGCTGGCAAAGCCCTTGGATACCTGGCCTTTTCTGGAAGGATCACACACATGTATTCTGGAAGAATGAGTATGTATAGTCCATTCTTCATCTAAGAATGTGGCTTAATTTCCCTTTGGATATGTTTCTCTTTTTTTTTTTTTTTTTTTTTTTTTTTTTTTTTTTTGTCTTTTTGAGACAGGGTTTCCCTGTAGCCCCAGCTGGCCTGTAACTTACTATGTAGACCAGGCTGGCCTCAAGCTCACAGAGATCTGCCTGCCTTTTCCTCCCAAGTGCTGGGATTAAAAGCATGTGCCAGCACGCCTGGCTATATGTAGCTATTTTATCAAATAGTTTGTTGTTGTTTTTGAGAAAGTGTCTCATTATGTAGTCCAGAGCAGTCCTCTTCTGCCTCTTAAATACTGAGATTGCAGGTGTATGCCACCAGTCATAGCTAAAACCAAATAGTTTTTACGAAGTTTCTTTGTAAATTTATTTTTTTTGTGTGTGTATGAAGTGTTTTGTATGCATGTATATAAGTGCATCACATGCCTATAAAGCCTACAGAAGTTAGAAGGTGTTGCATCCCCTGAAACTGGAGTTATGGATGGTTGTTAGCTGCTATGTGTGCTAGGAACTGAGCCAGGGTCCTCTGCAAGAGCAGCCAGTACTCTTAACTGCTGAGCCATCTTTCCAGCCCTCTTTGTAGATAATTGAAATTAGCAGAGAAGGAAGCATCTTCAACTTCCTCTGTGTACATCAGTCATTACTGTCACTATGGGTCGTTGAAGAGGGGCACATGAAATGTGGTTTTGTAGTCTGCTAACATTTGTCACTAGGCCTGAATTTCAAGAGAGGCCGCTGAATTGCCAGAGGTTTTGTTCTTAGCATCTGTCCTAATGATCACATGGCTGTTCTCTTCTCATAGGAGACAGTCTTGGTCATGTGATCCATTGTTGTCTGGTGTATTGCTTGATGGTCTAGAGTAAAGTGAAGTGGGTATCCCTGGGTATTAACAGCCAGCCAAGGACACATCTGGTTCCTGCTGCTTCTCTGGAGCTTCTGTTATAGACATTGCCTGTTACTTTCTGTTTATCTGGAATTTGATTCCTATTTCCAGGTTTTCACAGTTGTTTGCATGGAATTATCGTGTATCCTCAGTGTCTCTCTGCTGAAGGCTCCTTTCTCATTCAAGCACAGTATATTCCTTGTTTCTTCCATGGTTCATGAAGGGTTTTTCTGGTTTTACTTTGTGTAATCATTTTTGGTTTCTAGATTTGCTTCTTCCTCATTTTTTCCTCTTTCTCCACTTCAACTACATGTCTTACTCTGTACCAGTGAAGACAAATGAGTTAGTTTGTTTATGTATGTATGTATGTATGTATGTATGTATGTATGTATGTATGTATGTATTTTGGTCTTTTTGAGACAGGGTCTCCCTGTAGCCCTAGCTGGCCTGGATTCGCTATGGAGACCAGGCTAGTCGAACTCATAGAGACCTGCCTGCCACTGCCTCCTGAGTGCTGGGATTAAAGGCATGTGCCACCATGCCCAGCTGAGTTTATGTTTTTTAATTTTAGAGCTAAAGGTGGAACTCAGGTCCTCACACATGCTGGGAAGTGCCCCATCATTGCACTGTACCTCCAGTCTTGCATATTTTGGGATGTATGTCCTGTTTGGTCTTGTCATTTCCTTCCTTCCTTCCTTCCTTCCTCCCTCCCTCCCTCCCTCCCTCCCTCCCTCTTTATTATTTTAAATTGTGTATGTGGTATATGCATATGAATGCAGGCCAGATGCATCACATCCCCTGTGTGCTGCCCAACATGGGTGCTGGGAACCATAATTTGTGTCCTTTGCAAGAGCAGCAATCATCTGAGTCATCTCTGAGCTCCATCACTTCCCTTTCAATTTTTTTTAGCCAAGTGTTGTCCAGGACATTTTATTAGTACATAGGTTGGGTTTGTGGTTAGTTTTTGTTATTTAACTATATGTGGGGATTACTTTATTTTCATTATTTCTAACTTCATAATAATCTAACCATAATAATCTATGACATAATATTTTGTGCCTTTTCTAGTAATTTTTTTTTGTCAAGGATTTCCTTATAAATAATACTAACTTTAGTCAAGAATTAACTATTTCTGTTACATCTTCTTTTTCTCTTTTGCTATTTTTTTTTTTGTTGTTGTTGTTACTTGTTTTATTTTTTAGGAGAGCCCCAGCTGGCCTGAAACTCACTATGTAGACCAGGCTGGCCCCAATCTCAAAAAATCTGACTGCCTCTGCCCCCCAGGTATAGGAATTAAAGGAATGCATCACCATGCCCAGCTCCTTTTGCTGTTCTTTTTGAAATTTAAAAAAATATTTTGATTTTAAGTGTACTGCATGTAAGTGTACCCATGTCATGCAGTGCCTGTGGAGGTCAGAAGAGGGTGTCAGATCCCCTGGACTGGAGTTAGGTTGGTGGTTAGCCATGTGGGTGCTAGGATTTGAACCCGGGTTCTCTGCAAGAGCAGCCAGTGCTCTTAACCACTGAACCATCTCTATAGCCCCTCCTTTTGCTATTCTTTACTTCCCTCTCTTCAGGTTCATTTCATTCTTTTTCTAGTTCCCTTCATTGTGTTAGGAATTCACAGGTGAGCCATGTGTGGTGGTGTGTACCAATGATGAGATAGGAGGTTCAGTTCAAAGTCATCTTGGCTTATAAAGTGAACTCAGGACTAGCCTAGGCTATGTGAGACCTTGTTTGAACAACAAAATTATGAGGTTTAAAGCCAGTGAGAGGTGTCAGAGTTCAGGTGTGCATAGTTGTGGGCTTGATGTCTATGGGATTTGCCCAATGGCCTCAGGAATGCCCCTGTTTGCCAGGTGATGCATGTTCAATGCAGGTTCAGTGTTCTGTGGCTCACCAAGAGGACTTTGTGAGCTACTGGGATGAGGCTGATGTCATGTTGTCACAGTAGGGCTGTGTTCACCTGCCACTGTGGGCAGTGACTTTATACCTCTTGCACTGTAACCCATCCCAGATGATGCTTGTCTTCTGACTATTCGTTTATTTTTTTATTTAGAGACAGGGTCTCACTGTGTAGCCCAGGCTGACCTTGAGCTCAGTCTCCTAACTGCTGGGATTGCAGGTGTGATTCTCCACACCCACCTCTGCCCCACCCCTTGTCTGATGTTTTCTGCCCTTTTGCTGTCAGCTATTCAGTCTATTGTCTAGGGCTTCTTTCTAAATGGCACATACCTAGACTATTTGACTTTACCCTAGAGACCTGATCAGTGTGGTCTTTCCCTCAACAGGGCTCACAGTGGTACTTTTCCCCCATCCCAGAGCCTTCTTCCAAGTAGTCTCATGGTCAGGCTCAAGCCTCCAGCCTCTCCTGCTTGGCTTTCAGGCAAGGTCTTACCATGGGAGGTTGGCAGCATCCTATGAAGCTGAGCTCTGGGCTTTCTCTTAGGAAGTCTGGGTTTATCTGGGTATCCTATTTGATTGCCTGCCGTGGACAAGAAATAGGTAGAGCTAGGCACACAAGGCATATACAAGGAAGCTACAGGTTCCTGGGTAGGTCATGAAGGGCTTATGGTTCAAGTTGAGGACCAGTCACTGCTAGGAGAGCAGTAGATGAGGCAGCTTGCAGCTTCCCTGACCTTCATGTCCTTCTTCCCTAGCTTTATCACGTTCCGTTCCTGTGCTTACCTAGACAAGAAGCACACCATCTTTGGACGGTAAGTACAGCTGCTGCATGGGTTGGGAGTGCAGCGTGGGCTGTGCACCAGTGGGCCGCCACGACCTTTGCCCCAGACCTCAGCATTGTGCTTTGTACTATCCCTGCTGAGGACTGTGGGTGTCAAGAATGAGGACTTGGTTGGGATTTTTCTATGGGGAAAGGTTGACTTTCCAGGCCTGTAGGACCAAGGAGAGGAGACATACCCATCCTGACCTGGCTTATTATCCTCCCTCCCACCAGGGTACCCTTTGGATGGTATCTGGACCACATTCCTTTTTCTCCTCATCTCCTAGTCTGTGGGTCAACAGACTTTCCCACAAAGGCCCAGATGGTATTTTTGCTTGGTAGGCCAGTCTATGATGAGCACTCAACTCTGGTGTTATGGGGGGTTGGGGGATATGGGAAAGCTAGGTGTAGTGGTGTACACCTATATTCCCTGTACTTGGGAGTTGGAAGCTAAAGGATTAGGAGTTGAAGGCTAGCCTGGGCTATACGAAACCCTGCCTCAGCGGACTAAATAGTATGGAAGCAAGGGCTATGGTTTTGTCCAAGTTATACTTCAGTCACCGAACCTGGCAGGGTATGGTTTGCTGCCCCTTTCTTTCCTGGCCCAGCCTTTCTTGGCTGGTGGCTCCAGTGCTGCCCAAGGACAATCAGGCCAGTCTGATCTAGCAGCATGGTTGGGTTGTGAAGCCCCACACCATGAGTCAGTCTTCTTCCTGGTATGCTTTGAAGACTTTGCCATAATGATGCTTTGCTTAGGGTGCAGACAGACCCAACTCTGTTCTACTACAGGGTTGTTGGGGGTTTTGAGACACTGACCGCTATGGAGAATGTGGAGAGTGATCCCAAAACTGACCGTCCTAAGGTATGTGCCTTGGGAGAACATGGGCCACTGCCCATTGGGTGCTAGTTGGAGGAATATGCTGCCTGCTCATCGAGCCTCTGCTTCTGCCACCAGGAAGAAGTGTGCATATGTACCACAACGGTGTTTGTGGACCCCTATGAAGAGGCCGATGCCCAGGTAAGGAGGGTGTAGAGCTGGCCCTGGGGAAGGCATCAAACAAGTCATGTCCTTGCTGGTTGTGGCAGGAGGTCCCACACCTCAGGGCTTTGGATCAGCTGCTGCCCTCCTTCCTAGCTGTGGTGAGAGGACCACACCTTGGGTCTCTGCCTCAGACAGTTCTGCTCTCCACAGATTGCCCAGGAGCGGAAGAAGACACAGCACCAAGCGGCCCCAGAGGCCAAGGTCAAGACAAGCCAGCCCCAGCCTGGAAGCCAGGGCCCCCAAACATACCGCCAGGGGGTGGGCAAGTATATCAATCCAGCAGTCACGTGAGTGTGATGGGGTGGCATCTTTTACAGCCCTCTAAAAGGCTGGGACCTGTTTTCCTAGTGTTCCTGGGGTAGACCAGGTGGTGGCCAGAAAAATCACCATCACTAGACAGGAGTCTGAGCTTGTGCCTAAGAGCTTATTGCTGGAGGGGTGGGAGGGGGCCTGCTTCATAAGGGCCTGCATTGGGCCCTGTGCAGGCCAAGGATATCAGGACTAGGGGATGTGGGAGCAGCACTTTAGAATGAGGTGCTTCTAAAGGGAAGGCTATGTGTCTAGATGCTGAGTTACCTTAGGAAACTTGAAGGCATGAGCTCTTGGCTCTTGTGGGATAGCTAGAGTCTTCTTGTCTCAGGAAACGAGCAGCAGAGGAAGAACCATCAACCAGCACAGCTGTCCCTGTGACCAAGAAAAAGCCCAGCCGGGGATTTGGAGACTTCAGTTCCTGGTAGCGCAGACTGACCCCCATGGATCCTGGTAGGGATGCAGGTCTAGGGGCTCCTGTGTCTGTCTCTTGAGTCTTCTGCCCTTGTAAGTTCAGGCCAATAAACCTCTTGCCTATGACCTGGGTCTAGTCCTGGCCCTTGGGAATCCCTGGCCTTTCCATCCCTCATCTGGTGCTGAGGAATATGGCCTGGGTTAAAGAGGAAGGCTCTGTCCCAGTTCTAAGTTTGCCCTCTTCCACCCCAACCCCCCACCTCAGGGATGGCTTGTGTTCACTCGGCTGTTTCTTGGCTAGTGCTACTACCTATGGGTCCTGTTAAAATGCAGATTCTCAAGGGGCTGGGTATGGTGACACACATATGTAATCATAGCATTCAGAATACATAGGCAGGAGGGTCTAGAGTTCAAAGCCAGCCTAGGCTACATAGGGAGACCTTGTCTCAAAAGAGATTTAGATATTCAGATTGTTTCTCAAACCCCAGTCTAGATCCTGAAGCAGGGGCATGTACTTCTAGGCTGTTTTGATAAGCCCTGATGGGCCTCTGATCCTTGAGACCACTTCTACAAGCCACTTCTATTGCCCTTTGCTTGGTGCATGCTCACTGTCTGTCTGCTGCCTCACCTTGCTGCCTTAGCCATTCCTGGGTAAAGCCAATCAATAGCTTATGCTGTGAAGAGAGCAAAAGATCCCCCAGGGAAAGAGGAGGTCTTCCCTCTGACCCCCTTCTCCCCATAGTCATCAATTCCTTTATATTGTAGGCCAATTGTGTGTCTCCTGACAAGAATCCTTCCCTTGGCCTGTACTTTTCTGTGAAATGTGTCTAAATAACTTACAGACACCTGTTCATGGCTTTGTGTTCTGTCTTCAACTCATGCTGGCTTTCAGTCCCCTGATTGGAGGCCCTGCTCCTCAGCTTTCCCCAGCTGTCACTTCACAGGTGTGGGCACAGATCCCCTCTGGAGGCAGTGTCATACTAGAGTACTCTGCTAACTACATCAGCCTGCCCGGGGCCCCCTGTTGTCCTTGGGCTACCACCCCTTAGAGCTTGTCATATTACATTTTAACAGATTTTCTTACCCTACCCCAAACCTTGAATCTTCAAAATCTCAAAAGATCTTGGTTCTAGAATGTACCTTGGTATTATTTTTCCATCTCTAACATTAAAACCAGACCCATGCTCTTTGTCTCTCTAGGTGGCAGAGCCAGTCTTTCCCCTAGCCCACTTTTAACCATATTGCCCTTCCAACTTGCCTTCCCACACCCATCCAGACCTCTCTGTTGAGGTAACCTGATACCTCACATTTTTAAGAGGACAAGTAGGGGGCCAGGTATGGTGACACACACCTATAATCCTAGTCTTGGGAAGCAGAGGCAGGAGGATCACTGCACATTCCAGGACAGTCAAGGCCACATAGCAAGACCCTGCCCACCCAGTCTCCCTCCCCACCAAAAAAGAGAGATGGTGATCTCAAAAACAAAAAGGAGATGCAGTTGGGGGCTCTTCAGGACAAACAGAGGAGTGGTTAGGTCATTGTATTCTTACACTCAAAAGCTTCCAAGCAGGTGGTGTCAGAGAAGCATCAGGACCCCAGAAGAAGCTGAGACCCTCAAAGCCCTTTGCTTCCAGTGGATGCTGCAAGAAACCCCGGCTCATCCCTCCACAAGGCCCCGCCTCCTAGACAGCGAGTACTGCAGAAATGTGGCATTTGACATCAGAAGCTTTATTTTTATACCTCACACAGACACAGGACCAAGGGCTGACAGCTTTGGCCAAGGGACAGAGAGGCCGAAGGCAGTTCCATGCTTGAACTTGGCAGTCCTGCTCCTCATGGTGAACTTCAGCTGCTTCCAAGTCACTGGTCAGCTTTACCAGCAGCCTACACCTGTCCCCACGGGCAGCCACATGCTCATCTACTCTTGTCCTCCAGGATAGAGGACAGGGCCCACCAAGGGCCTGTTACAAATGAGGGCTTTGATTTCTGCAGCTTGTGGAGAGCTTAAATCGTAGCTTTTTAGATATTAAAACCACTTGGATTTTGAAACTGCCTGACAAGGTCATCAGGGAAAATAAAGGAGTTTGGGGGAAAAAAAATTCATTTCTGATCCTTCAAATATCTGAATAATACCATCAAGAATAAGCATTAAGGTATAAAAATACTATATATATCCTAACAAAAAAAGCAACAAAACTAAACCACATTTCTAAAGCAAAGTGCTGGAGCACACCACAGATGGGTATACGACCTGGCACCACCTCCCACTGTTCTCAAGGGAAAAGTTTTAAATAATTTAAAGTCAAGGAATGCTACTGTTCAGGAATTTAAGAGGGTGGAACAATTTAGCACATAACTAGTACATCTGGTTCTGGCCTTTTTATCACTTCCCCTGGAGCCAGCTCACGGTCAGTTCATTTGGTTTAAAAAGTTTATATTTTACCAGAAGACCAACAAAAAAATTCATAAAAATTTTGATATCCATTACCAAAAAATTAGAAAATAAGTCATAAAGAAGACTAGTAAAAAATTTCCCATCAATGCTATCACAAAAGACAATACAAAGTGCTCAAGTTGAAGGGGCAGTAAGCTTGCCCAGAACATAGAAAAGCTTTAAATATAATCTTAGTATATACAAAAACTGGTCAGAAGGCTTCTAGAAGATTCTTCTGTTTAAGAGGGGCATCTATGGAGACGTACCCAGTCTGCCCTTGCTCTCCCTCCCACCCCTGCCAGGCTAGTGACACCTGGTCCCCCAAGCATTGGCCACCAAGTTCCCACTTGCAAGAGGACTGACAACTAGCAAGGAAGTATCCACTTTCAGCTGACTGTTCATATAGCGTTCACTCCTTGGGCAAGGAAGGTGTCTGCCCTCCACAGTTCCATGTACAGGGACTGAAATCAGACTGCTGCTTCATGTGCCAGCCATGAGGGAAGCATCTTCAGGTTTCAGACCACTGCAGCAGAAGCCCTACTGGGTGGAGTGACACCTTGCTCTGGGACGCCTTAGTTGTCAGGTAACTCAGCAACACAGGATGACACAGGACATGCTGGGCCAGCCTCATTCTGCAGAGAGCTAGGGAACTAGCTGGACCAGATGCAGAGGCTTAGACCATGCAAACATGTCCTCCTTTTCCCAAAGTGATTTGCCACTGTTAATCCTGCCATGCCAACGTGTCTCAGTTATGTGCCTACCCAGCCACTGGGCCCAGTGTCACAGTATTTCCTATATTACCAGGCTTCCAATCTTGGTCAAAGAGGTGGCACCAAAATGTAGGCTCTGGAGTGAGCAGCGAACTGGAGCGTCCGAACCCAGTGCCTATGCTGGCCACAGGGTCTGGGTTTAGGAGAGATTTGGGACTGGGAGCTCAAAGGACTAGAAACTACTATCCTCATCCAGCTTGCTCTTGCTGCCCCTAGACCATCCATGGGCAGTTCTAGAGCAGCAGGGGCTGTGAGCTTTCTAGGCACACTTCTCTCCCAGCTCACTGGCTCTTGGCCTTCCCAGGCCCTCTTCCTGCCCCTCTGCCTTGTGTTAGGGTACAAAAGGTTGAAAACCCAAAACTTATCTGGGAATGTGTTCTGGCCTCCATCCTCTGCAAACTGGCCACTCCCTGCAGAGGCCTTGGAGGATGGCAGGCTATGACTTAAAATCTGCACTGGAGATGCAGTGCTTGGGGGATGGTCCAGGTTCTGTGTCAGGCTATGAGATGACTCCAGGCAGGGAGACTGATCTCCCCAGCAAACCAGCTCTTTCCTTTATAATAGCCTGTCTCTCGACTTTTAACCTTTTGTTAAAAAAAAAAAAAAAACCCACAATCTGGAAAATCTCAAGTTTTAAAGTTTTCTTTGCTGCCTCTGCCTCCTTTATATGCAAAACTAATTGTATTTCAAGTACATCCAGGTTATAAAGTGAAACCTAACTCTTGACTAGGTCCAGCCTGCTGCTGTACCATAGGGACCAGCCCGAAGTGAGCTGCTAGGCAGTTGAGGGAGTTGTCTCAGTGACAGGCTTCTGTAGGCCCTGGGGACAGGCTGCTCCAACCACTAGATCACTCACTTTCTAGGCTTTCTACATAAGGACTCTGTTAGCTTAAATAAACAAGATGCATATTGCCTTCCTTTAGCTTCTCTAAAATGTTACCAGTGGGGCTTTGGTTTTTGAAATAACACCCTTTGCGTATAAATTTGTTGACCGCTCCTAGAAGATTCTTAAGTGGTCACTATGCCTTTGTTTGTGAAAGATTCTCTGCCTCTAGGGACTTAGGTTTTGTTTCCTACGCAACATGAAAAACCAGCCAAACTATGTTGAAGACATAAGGTAAAATAAGGTATTAAATAGGCAGGTAAGTCATCAGTTGGTTAATTCTTTCTCTAGAACTTAAGAAAGAAGTTAGAAAAAGGCAAACTCAGAAACAACAATGTACATGAAGGGGACACAGAGGGGGGATGCCTTACCCAAGGGGATGGCCCAAAGAGGCCTTCAAGTGTTGAAACTGGGCTGGCCTGCGAGGTTAAAGTTCAAGAAGTACTGTCACCAAGAAGCTATGTCTTCATTACACTCAGCTTTCATAAAATAGTATTCAAACAGGAATGGAAAGCTTCCACTTTACTCCCAGCCGTTATCTTTGATCATGTGGGCAAGTTCAATAATAAATTTTCCTTCCTTGTATTTCTGACTGCTCTCAAAGGCATGTTCCTGTGGGGAAGTAGACAAACAGTTTCAGAACAAAATGTTTCATTTTCCTACTGGCAAAGAAAGTTAAGGTTTTTTTGTGATTTTCACCCAGATGTTCCCTGAGCTGTGCAGGCAGGCCCAGGAGGGTCTATCTCAGGTGATATGTCTTCTGGGGAGCACAGGGTAATTTTCAGTTGCTTGCTATACTGTGAGCAGTTTTGAAATCTGTTTATGGGGTCAGAGATGTATCTCAGTGTGCACTGTTTTTAGCTGAGGCTCTGGGTTCCATCCACAGCATCACACACAAAAGAACTGTTTGCCAAGCATCTATTTGGTCTTAGGAGATGTGAAGAAGAATAGTGTTTACACAGCAAGAGTACTGGGAATAGGTCAAAGATGTGTGGATGAGAGGCTGTGTGTGTGGTGTTACATGTTTGTGTGTGCATGTGTGTAGGCCAGTGGTTGATGTCAGGTTAGCTCAGTTTCCCTCCACTTTATTTATTTATTGTGTGTGTGTGTAGTGTGTGCATGTGTATACAGTCATGTGTTAGCACATGTGGAGGCCAGAACAACTGGTGGGAGTCCTCTCCTTCCACCATGGGTTCTAGGGATGGAACTCAGGTTATTAGGCTTATGAGGCAAGTGCTTCCCCCCGCTGAACCATCTTGCCGACTCTCCACTTAAGTTTTTGAGACAAGATCTCACTGAAGCTGAAGCTCACTGATTCATCTAGACTGGCTGGCTGGCTGGCCAGCATGCTCCTGCCTGTTACTCAGCACCGGGGTTATGGATGTGCACTGCTGTACTTGGCTCTCTACATGTGTGCTAGGGATCTAAACTCATTTAGGCTTGCATAGCATGTACTTTACAGTCATCTTCCAAGCCCAAGGAGCAGGCCCTTTATGGGAACATGACCGTAGACACTTATCATTTTGTTACATGTAGCTTGAGGTTCTGGGGACACACATGACTGGGAAGAGTCCTGGCTGGTAGACACAGAAGAGTCTCAGCAGGAAGCAGAAGGTACTGCAATGGCTTGCAGCATACAATGACCACAAAGGGAGGACAAAGAGGGGCTTGGAGACGTGGCCAGCCAGGTGGAAGGTTGGGTGGGCCTCCTAGAGTCTAATGCTTTGAGGGGTTGTGTCAGGTACTTTGCAGCTCATGGGGAGGCCAGGAGATTATGTGGCCAGGAATTCAAGAAAGGGGCCTTGACCTAAGAGTTCAGCACTCAAAAGAAGGCACAAAGACTGGGAATAAGGCTCAGTAGATAAAGTGTTTGCCACACAAACATGAGGACTTGAGTTCTGATCCCTTGAACCCATGTCAAAGCAGGGCAGGTGTGGCAGCCTGCTTGTAATCATGGGTCCCAGAGGCAGAAAGCAATCTCTGGGTCAAGCTGGCTAGTTTAAAGAGTAAGCTCTTTAAACAGCAAGCTCTACATTCAGCAAGAGATTGCCTCAGTAAATGCAGTAGAGCTTAAGGAAGATATTCGATGTCAGCCCATGGCTTCTGAGTGCCCACATGGGAACATACACACATGCGCATATCACTTCACAGACACATGCAAAAAAAAAAAAAAAAAGTATAAAATGGGCTTCTGGAGTGCCAGCTGGGGTAGAGTGCTAGGAGGCTTCTACTAGGAAATAAGATAGGCAGAGGTGGACGTTTAAAAGCTACCAAAATTGTGTCCACAGAAGCACACCAGGCTGATGTGGCCAGGGGAGACGATTCTGGATACAGGGGCTCAGCAGACAGTGTCTGGCCTCTGCAACAAGAGGCACTGAGACCTCAGGGTCTATGGATTAGGGAGGGGCCAGGAGCAACAAACTTGTCATCTTGAGACATCAAATCAATCATGTACTAGAGAGAGAAGGCTGGAGACAAGTTGGCAACCTCCACTCAAGGTCTGGGAGAAAGAAGGGCCCTAGGAGAGAACCCAAGGGCTACCATAGACCTGGTGCTGAGGGCGCTTCAGAGTTTGCCCTAAGCCATAGCACTGGTGGGCATGGTGTGTCCCATGCCTATGCCATTCCTGACCAGCTTCCAAAGGAACTGCTGGAAACCTGTAATCCACTATGTGCCAAGCATCTTTTAACCACTTGAGCCATCTTGCTGGCTCCATGCCTGTTCTTATGTGTTGCTGGGGATGGAATCTTGGGCTTTGTGCATACTAGGCTAGCACTACCTACTGAGCTTCCCCAGCCCATGGGAAACATGTAATGTTTGAGTGGCCCCATCATTCCATTGTCAGGGCTAGGCACTCACATATTTCCACCCGAGTGTGGTCTTGCAGTTCTCACAGTAGATGTCAGCCACTGCATGCAGCCCGGTCAGAAGGACCCTCTCCTCAGCAGGGCCACAGCCCACATTCACCCTGTTGAGACACAGTGGCAGTGCTGGAGCTCCCTCCCCCAGTCCCCTTTCCCCTGGCCTGCATCATTAAAAGTGTGTTAGGAGGAACAGGGAATTTTTCTAGAGAGGCACAGAGCCTTATTACCCCTCCCATCCCTGCTTTAACAATTTTTTTTTCTTTTCATGGTATTCAGGATCAAACCAAGGGCCTCACAGATGCTGGGTAAGCACTCTACCACTAAGCCACATCCAGCCTAAGAATTACTTCTCTCCCCAAGAATCCCAAAGGCACAGGTTTGGAGGCTAAACTCCCAACAGAACAACTGTGCTTTCGTAAACACAGATGCAGGAGACCAGATCAAGGCACTGACTGGGCAATGCTTGACTGCTGGTGGGTAGGACTCATTTACATATTTCAACTGTGAATAACTGAACAGGTAGATTGAAGCAAGCCATGCCAACTGATGGGGACCCAGGCCACCTGCTAGGCATTAGTGACAACACATACTCACACAGAGTTGAAGAGATAGGCACGCCCCTGACTTCCCTGAAAGGACTGCAAAGAAGAAGAAAGCATTAGGAGAGTGTTGAGGTAAGACACCAAGTACCTGAGCTCTGTGTTCTGGGTTGGTGGAGCAGGGCTAGAACACTGAAGCTCAGGCTGACAGTGGCTCCCAGACGTGCAATTCCTGGAGCCCCGTGCACTGTGCACCTGGGGTTTCTATTAGCTCTGCTGAACAGGTTACAAAAGAGCAGACAGAGCCTCTCTCCAGTTCTTTCTTTTGTTTTTTCTTGAGACAGGGACTCCCTGTAGCCCCAGTTATCCTAGGACTCGCTATGTAGATCAGGCTAGCCCTGAACTCAGAGATCCACCTGCCTCTGCCTCCCAAGTGCTGGGATTAAAGGCGTGTGCCACCATGCCCAGCTATCCCCTCTCCAATTCTAACAATTCTGCATCTAGACAGCCTTAGAAAGTGGCTGTTGCATCAACATTCTGCAAAGGATGCATTGTAAGTTCACAGCAAACAAGAGCTGGATTCTGTGGTGCATACCTGCAGTCCCAACTACTCAAGAGGCTGAGGCAGGAAGATGGCTTGGGTATTTAAGACTGACCTTTGTAACACGCTTAAAAAAGAAAAGGGGTTGAAGAGATGGCTCAGTGGTTAAGAACACTGGTTGCTCTTGCAGAGGAACTGGGTTTGGTTTCCAGCACCTATACTGTGGCTAACAACCATCCATAACTTCAGTTCGATGCCCTCTTGTGACCTCCATGGGCTTTACATGACACAGGTGCACTTACATACATGCAGGCAATACATTCATACACAAAATAAGAAAACAGCAAATCAGCTACAAAATGGTGAACTCTGTAGGCTTATACAACTCCACTCAAGAGAGGAGTTGTAAGGCAGGTCTGGGAGGATTTAAAACACAGACTCAGCATGTTCTCATCACTTCTAAAGTGGTCTGGTGCCTCACTATCATCAGGTATTAGTAAGCAACGGACAATTTCTCTACTTTTTCCAATGAGATTAAAAAAAATTGTAGCCTGAACTGAATGTGGTGGCTATTGCCTGTAATCTCAGTATTCAGGAGGCAGAGGCAGGAGGATCACCACAAGTTCAAGGCCAGCAAAGGCTACATACTGAGATCCTGTATCAAACAAAACAAACGATGTCAAAAACCAAAGTTGCAACCTATGCCTATGATTTTGAGCCTGGGATTTTGAGCCCAGTCTAAAATCCATCTATAAAGGGGGAAAGGAGTGGAGAGACAGCTCAGTGGTTAAGAGCATTTGCTGCTCTTACGAAGGACCCAAGTTTGATTCCCAGCACCCATATCAGGTGGCTTATAACTGTAACTCCAGCTCCAAGGATCCTCTGCCTCTGGCCTCCATAGGCACCTACACACAAATATACAAACCCCCACACAATACATTCAACTAAAATGAAATAAATCTTGAAGACATTTAAAAAAAGCTGGAGCCCTGGGTGAGCCTTATTTGTAAGAAAAGGACTTTTTAATGGCTTCCTACCCTAGGAATAACATACCAACTAAGAAACAGCTGCAATTATATGCATGTGTTCAAAGATGACACAATGGATAGGCAACAAGCCAGAACAGGGGCTTGTCTCTTTCCTGAAAAGGTGAGAATGCCACGTAAGAGGCTCATCCACTTCAGTAGAATGCTCAAATGATCCAACACAGTACATAACCTCAAAAGTAGGTAAGAAATGTAAACTACATGAAGGCTTTTTTGTCTACTACTATAACACCAATTCAAAAGATTGCTGGGAGGGCAGGGGCTAGAGAGATGGCTTTGTCAGTAAAGTGCTTGCTGCATAAGCAAGAGAACTGGGGTTTGAACCCCAAAACCCATGTAAGAAAGATGAGCAAGATGAGCACAGGTCAGGTGTGATGGTGCACATTGGTAATCCCAGTGCTTGGGGTGCAGAGGCAGGAGGATCTCTCTGAGTTCCAGCCAGTTCTACATACTGAGACCCTGGGGGAAAAAAAGGCACCCAGTTTTAATCTCAGTGCTGGGGAGGTAGAGACAGGCACCCCAGGGCTTATTGGCCAGCCAGTTACCTGAATCTGAGAGCTTCAGATCCAGTGAGTGATCTGTTCGTAAACAACAAAGTGGAGAGTAATTGAGGAAGAAACTAGATGTTAACCTCTGGCCTCTACATGCACATGTACACACACTCATATACACAGAGAGACAAACAGGTACATGTGAGGGATTCTGTCATACAATTTGGTGTTATCAAAGTGTGAATCCCCTTCTGAGAATTCATTATAGGGAACCAGCTCCAGTGCATGATGAAATGTGACAACAGTCATTGCTGTAGTTCATAGTCAAGAAACAAAATCTGAAGACAGATGACAGATGGCATCAGTGAGCAGTTAGACAACATTCAAGCAGGACTCAGTGGGGAGGGAATGGAATAGAAAGATACCCCCAAAATAGTAAGAAAAGCTGAAAATAAGTGTCATGTAAGTCCTTTATGTAAAGAGAAATGTGCTCCTATACACACAGGAGAGAGAGAGAGAGAGTGATAGAGAGAGATATAGCGAGAAGAGTCAAAGATAGTGTATATAAGTGTAAATGAAGTTCTGTATGTACAGAGAGGTGTGGAGGTGTATGCGCGGGAGAGAGAGAGAGAGAGAGAGAGAGAGAGAGAGAGAGAGAGAGAGAGAGAATGAATAACAGAATATACACCATATACCAAACTACTCAGAGTATGGATTCCAAGGAATTGAGGTAGAGGATAAAACAACTCTCATTTTTTGCACATGCTGGGCAAGTGCTCTACCACTGAGCAACAACCCAGCTTTTTTTTTTTGAAAGGGTTTCACTACAAAGCCTAGGTTAGGTTGAACTGCCTCAGCCTGATGAATTCTGAGATTATAGGCATGTACCACCAAACCACACACTAAGGCAATATTAAGTATACATCTATAGATTGTATATATAAATACACACACACATTATTTTGTATGCTAAGTGAAAAAACCAGAAGTACAACCTCCAGTTGACCCTTGATAGACATCTCAGCTGAGCATGAAATAAACCTTTGTTTTAAGCCACTGAAATTTGGTAAGATTTTTTTCTAACCTGACAGAACTCAAGACCTGGTAAATATCAAGTGCTCTGCCACTGAGCCCACCCACTTGTTCTGATTTTAAGATACAGCTTTTAGATTTAAAAAGGGAGAGCTGGCTCAGAGGTTAAGTCCACTGGCTGCTCTTGCAGAGGACCTGGGTTTTGTTCCCAGCACCCATATGGTGGGTAACAACCATCTGTAACTTGTTCTAGGGGATCCCATGCCTTCTTCTGGCCTCTGCAGGAACCGTATGACATGGGTACATTTACATACATGTAGACAAAACATTCATACACAAATTTTTTTTTTTTTTGGTCTTTTTGAGACAAGGTCTCCCTACAGCCCCATGGCCTGGAACTCACTATGTAGACCAGGCTGGCCTCGAACTCACAGAGATCCTCCTGCCTCTGCCTCCTGAGTGCTGGGATTAAAGGTGTGCGCTGCCACGCCTAGCACAATTTTTTTTTTTTTTTTAAAGAAAAGAATGTTCAAAAAGACCAAAAAAAAAGCCGGGCATGGTGATGCCACGCCTTTAATCCCATATACATATGCATACATACACATGCACACATGTACTCATATATACACATCAAAAATAAGTTTAAAAAAAAAAGGAGGGCTTCCTTGGACTATGGGAGTCCTTGTTTAAGTGATATGGAGGTGGCTCCAGTCTCCAGTGTGAAACGTGATCCATGTGGTACAAGCACCTCAGTTTCAATAAGTCCTTGTAATCAGAAAGATCACTCAAGAGAAAAGAGTTTGCTATGGTTGTTGCTATGGTCCGGATCTTGAATGTCCCCCAAAATGTGTCAAATGCTTGGTCCTAGCTTGTGGTTTTACTGGGAGGTGAGGGAACCTTTAAGAAGTAGAGCCCAGGAGAAGGAAGTTAGGTCTCTGTAAGTGAGTCCCTGGGGCTACTGGGACTCTGGTCTCTTCCTCTTTGCTTCCAGCATCCTCAAAGTGAGCAGTTTCCTCTGCCACAGGCTCCCACCATGGTATGCCTTTTTTATGGGGGGAGGGGTACCTGACCATGCACTGAAATCTCATTACAGTAATACAAAGTTCAAAATCCCCCTCATCTCCAGCTGAGATGTAAAGTTTGATATCTCTTGGCAGTCTATGTACTTTTGTTTAAATATTTTATTTATTTTTATTTTATGTGTATGAGTGTTTCGCCTGTATGTATGTAAGTGCGCTACATGCATGCAGTGTTTGTTTGTGGAGACCAGAAGAGGGCACTGGATCCTCTGGAACTGGAATTATAGACAGTTGTGAGCCACTATGTGGGTGCTGGGAGCCAAAGCTGGGCCTTCTGCAAAAGCAACCAGTGCTCTTAACCTCTGAGCCATCTCTCCAACCCCCTATGTACTATTTAGGAGTTTAATTTGTGCATCTTTCCAACCAGAAATGCTCATCTGATGTGATGGAAGTTTCAAACAACTGCTTTTCTAGCTTTTCTTGATGTAATTTTAAAAACAGCTCATAAGGCTGGGCGTGGTGGCACACGACTGTAGTTGCAGCACTTGGGAGGCAGAGGCAGGCAGAGCTCTGTGAGTTCAAGGCCAGCCTGTTCTACATAGAAAGCTCCAGGCCAGCTGGGGCTACAGAGAGACCTTGTCTCAATCAGACCAAAATTTTTAAAAAAAGGTGTCAGGAGCTGGAGAGATGGCTCAGCAGTTAAGAGCACTGGTTACTCTTGCAGAGGACCTGGGTTCAGTTCCCAGCACCAACACAGTGGCTAACAACCATCTGTAACTCCAGTTCTAGGGAATCCGATGCCTATTGCCTCTGTGGGTATTGCATAGACATGGTGCACATACATACAGGCAAAACTCTCACACATAAGTGGAAATAAATAAATCAAAAAATTAAGAAAGGTGTCTGAGGAACTCCTATTGCTTTCTAGAAACTTGTGGATGGACAAAAGAGCCACAGAAGCAATGAGGGGGCAGAAAGTCTGTCTTAACAGTTAAAAATTTATTTATTTATTTAATGTGTGTGCATAGGTGGGTGAACACATGCCATCACATGCATGTGGAGATCAGAGGACAATTTGTGGGAGCTGGTTCTCTCCTACCATTTGGGTCCTAGGAACTGAACTCAGGTCATCAGGCTTGGCAGCAAGTACATTTACTTGCTGAGGGATCTTGCCAGCCCAGCCTTAATAGTTTTTATTTCTAATGATTAACAGAGATAAGACAATCTCTTATTTTTACTATTGAAAATGCAAGTAGATGAATATTCGTCTAATTAAGTAAGTCTAAGATGAGATTTATAAAAGGTACAACTTCCTGACAGGACTTTCAGAGGTTTTTTTGAGTGGTGCTGGGGATTGAATCCAGGGTCTCAAACCTACTAGGCAAGCATTCTAATACAAAGCTATATTTCCAGATCTCTTTTTACTTTTGAGACAGGTCTTGCTAGGTTGCCCAGACTAGCTTTGATCTCACTCTATAGCCCAGGCAGACTTTGAACTTGCAATCCTCCTGCTTTAGCATTTTAAGTTGCTATGATGACAGGCCACCAGGCCCCTGGCCTTCCTGAAAGGACTTCAATGGCCCAGGAGGATCAGTGGCAAAGTTGTGAGCAGTCAGGGATGGTGAGAGGCCACAGGCTGTGGGGGACAGTGGGTGAAGTGGTGGTTCCCAGAGGGAGGATTTGCTCACTTATGACATTTGAAGTGTAAATGTTGCGGGGTGGTGAGCATCACATGCTGCTAGTTAAGCAGCTCAATGGGAGGAGCAAGATCGCCAGCTCAGTCCTCAAGGCTCCCATCAGGCCTTGCAGTACAGAGATGGCCCAAGACTCCAGGACTCCCACAGCCTCACAGCTGGTCATACCCCCCTGGGAGCTTTCCTTTTTATTCCTTCGGTGCTATAGATTGAACCCAGGGCCATGTGCATACCATGCAAGCTTGTAGAGCTGTGTCACTAGCCCTGGGCATTCTTCTGAAAAGCCTCTTTCTTCTTAACCATTCTGAGTTTTCAAAATGACATAACTGCCTCAAATTAAACGAGTTATGTTTACAGATTTTCTAGACTTTTGTTCCTTCAAAGTTCTCTGGCATCATATTAATTTCATTGCTCTGACAAGTAACTGATTCATCTGCTCTTTGCAATCCAGAGAGGCCCATCCATGAGCCAAAATCATAACCAAGATGATGGTCTGGCCACATTTAATCCCAGCACTGCCCAGCAGGGGAAAGACCTTTAGGACACAGCAAGTTTAGGAGGCCATGTGGTGGTTAAATGTTTGCCTACTAAGCACACCCATAGTGATAAGGACTCACTGAATAATGGATTTCAGCAGTTTTGACCCAAGCCACTTGCCTTGGAGATGAGTTCATCATGATTGGCCAGGTGTGCTCTGCAGTGGATACAGCTGTACGTTCGGTGACAGTTTGGTAGGTAAGCTTGGAAGGTTTTGGATTTGGTCATTTTCACCATGTCTGCTGGGCGCTCGTCACTCAGCTCAGGGCCAGCAGTGGAGGAGCTACGGCTCTGTTGGACTCTCTGGCAAAAGAAACACTGGAAAATGCACGCAAGAGCCGTTGCTGTTCTGGACGGTGTGTGGTGCTGTCCACACACTGGGACGGGAGAAAAATGGTGCAACCTGCGAACAGATCAGACAAGGCTCCGGTTTACAAAGAGAATCAAGCACATCCAGATGTGTGTTTAGGATTCATATATTTTTGAAAAGTGGGAGGTACAGTACTAAAAGTTTAAGGTCTAACCCTTTCTATTGCTTTGCGGTGCTATGGATCAAGCCTTGTGCCTGAGAAGCATGCACTCTATTACTGAGCTGCATCCCTAGCCTCAGAGCTCTTTCATTTGGGGTTTTTTATAGGGTCTCACTCTGTAGCCCAGACTGGCCTCAGTCCTCCTGTCTCATCCTTCTGAGATCTAACCCTTTAAACGTACATAAAAAGCACTAACATCTAACCCCACAGGCATGCTGTATCATAAACATGGACGTTTGTGCCTTTCCACGATGTCAGAATTGGACAACAGGAAGTTCCAGGCTATTACAGTATCCCTTGCTGCAATGTGCCAAGTAATCCTGATCTCACTCAATACTGCAGCCATTGGCAACTACAGGTTCTTTTTTTTTTTTTTTTTTTTTTTTTTTGTTTTTTTGAGCCATGCTCTCTTTTGGTCTTTTTGAGACAGGGTCTCCCTGGAGCCCCAGCTGGCCTGGAACTATGTAGTCGAGGCTGGCCTTGAACTCACAGAGATCTGCCTGCCTCTGCCTCCCAAGTGCTGGGATTAAAGGTGTGTACCACCACGCCTAGCTACAAGTTCTTTTTTACAGGGTTTTTTACACCAATCTTTGTATGTGGTGTATGCACGTGCACATTTGTGTGTATGCAGATATGAACGCAGAACCAGAGGTCAAACTTCAGTTCTTCCTTAATCTCTCTCCACCTCATTTTTAAAAAGTATTTATTATTATTATTGGGGTGTGTGTATGTGCAAGTATGGGTAAGGGTCAAAGGACAACTCTCAGGGAACAGTTCTCTCCTTCCACTGTGGGTTCTGAGGGTCAAACTCAGGTTATCTAGCTTTTACCCACTGAGCCACTTTGCCAGCCTCCACCTTATTTGTTGAGGTTTCTCCGTAACGCTGAAGCTCACAAATTCTGCTAGGCTACCAGGCTAGCAAGCCCTGATCTCCTTTCTTTGCCTCCCCAGTGCAGGATTACAGGCAGGTGCTGCCATACAGTTCTTTATGTGGGTGCTAGGGATCTGGACTTAGGTCCTCATGCTGGTGCAGCAAGCACTTTCTGAGCCATACCTCCAGTACTTTTCTTCCAATCTAGTGTGTATATGTGTGTGCGGACTCGTCCTGCCATGGTGGAAGTCAGGGCCATCCTTGCCTTCTACACTATTTGAGGCAGGTCTCTTTTTGTTCCGCTGCATATACCAAGCTGGCTGCCCTCCAGCTTCCAGGAATTCTCCCGTCTCTGGCTCCCATCTCACCAGAGAAACACTGGAATCAGAGGGATAAACCCGTCACATAGTCAAATGCTGTTTTCCTTTTTCACAGTGCTGGATGGAACTCAGAAGCCCCTGGCTTTATGTGGGTTCTGGTGATTTGAATTCAAGTCTTCATGCTTATGCAGCACTTTCTCCACTGAGCCACCTCCCCAGCCCTCCAATCTTAATGCTAGTATAACTCTCAGATCACACATTATATCTCACCTAGTATCTTAAATATGCATAGATACAAAGATTTCAGAGTGACTAAGAAAAGGTCAAAGAGGCTGCAGAGTTCAGAGGCTGTCCTGAAGCTGGAGGCAGAGAGCTCACATAGACAGTCAAGTCTGTAGGGGGACCACAGAAATTTCCCCACCAGAAGGTACAGAAGTGCTCAGGAGCAAAGCTGTCAAATGCAGGTCTGGGTGGCAGGCTGTATTGAATGTCAATTTGAACTGGGCTGAGTGTCACTCACAGGAGAATCTGCACTCAGGCTGGAGCCCAGGGACAGAGGCAGGGGTCCTTTGCTGTGGCAAGTTTCTTGAATGAGGTTCATGACAAGTAGTCTGATGGTCCGTGTGTCTACCACACCTCAGTCTTAGGGTGCTCCTTACTGCTGTAATGCTGTTCCATCTGGTGTAACTGAGAAGCCCATGTGTCTGGTTTCTGATGATGTGACATATTCACAGGTACAAATAAAATGTTTATCAGTTTGTGCCTCCCACTGTGCTGACTGATGTCATAGCAGTGTGATGTAACATGAGAGATGGATCTAATATTAACTAATCCTTAAGTTACTTGTCAATCCAGAGAAATAAATCCCTCTCATAGTCAAATGCTGTTTCCTTTTTCACAGTGCTGGATGGAACGCAGTGTCTCGCACATGCCAGGCAAGTGCTCTCTCTCTCTCCCAGATGGGTTCCTTTATTTTTTGGGGGTGTGAGTACATGTGTATATGTATACTCATGTGTATATGTGTGTTCATGTGTGGTTGTGAGTCTGTATGGGGGACAGAGGTCAAACTTCTGGTGTTATTCCTCAAGAGACACTCATCTTTTAAAATTTTTTATTTCATTTATTATTTTTGTGTATGTGTATGAGTGCAAGCATGCATGTACCACAGCATGTGTGTGTGGGTTATAGAACAACTTTTGGGAGTTAGTTCTCTCCTTCCACCTTGTTGAACTGGGCCTCTCTTGGTTCTGCTGCTTTGCATGTTCGGTGCTAGCTGGTCCACAAGCTTCTGTGCTTCTGTCTCTGCATCTCATCTTGCTCTGAGTGCTGCAATTACAGATGCATGCCACTGCCTCCAGCTTTTTGTGGGTTCCAGGGATTGAACTCAGGCCATCAGTCTTGCACAGTAAACACTTTTACCTCCTGAGCCAGCTCACCAGCCTACTTTGTGGTTTGAAAAAGGGTTTCTCAGTGGCTTGGAGCTTGCCATGTAGGCTAAGCTAGCTAGTCAGCCAACTCCAGGGATCTGCCAGTCTCTGCCTCCCCAGTGTTGGAATTATAAGCATGCATGTGCCACATGCTCTACTCCAAGAATGTAATGTTATAATCCAGTGGCTGCTCAGGCCACAATCCCTGCAGCAGCCGCCCCCTCTCACAGATGCCCACAGGCACCTACTAAGGGCATTGTCTGTGAACCTCTAGCTGACTACCAGGTGCCAGGGCTTCTCACCCAGGGAAGTGAGTTTAAGTCAAAGGGGTACTGGTGGCCAAACACCCTGCTTCCCACCTCCTTCTCAATTTCCCACCTGGTAATCAGACTGCAAGGCAATGAAATCTCCCCCAACTTCAGGGAGCTGAAGGAGAGATCCCTCACTTCTTCCACATGGGTTCTAATTCCTCTCTTTATAGCCTCCCTCACCCATGATGTCTCTGGTGCTGGGGCCTGAACTCTCCTTAGGGCCCCTGCCATGCTGTTGTTCTGTCCATGGCATCAATAACTTCTCTAATAAACTTACTCCCAACAATCTGAATCCATCTTGGTGTCCTTCTTGAACCCACATCCAAGACCTTCTACTCCCCAGCATTTTGTTTGTTTGAAGCAGGGTCTTGTTACATAGCCCTGGCTGGCCTAGAACTCACTGTGACTAGGCTGGTCTTGAACTGGTCTGCCTGCCCCAACCCTAACCCTCCTGAGTGCTAGAGTAACGGTGTGCACCACCATACTTGGTCCGAGCATTTAAAAAAAATTTTTATTATTCTTATGAGTGTTATGCCTGCGTGTGTATAAATGCACCTGTGTCATGCAGTGTCCACAGAGGTCAGAAAAGGTCATCAGATTCTCCTGGAACTGGATGGTTGTTAGCTGCCATGTGGGTGCTAGGAACTGAACCTGGGTCCTCTGCAAGAGTAGTCAAGGCTCTTAACTGCTGAGTCATCTCTCCAGCCCCCTGGCTCCAACATTTTTTTAAAAATCCAAAAAACAAACAAGCAAACAAACAATAAACCAAGTTTGAGACAGTCTTGCTACATAGCTCAGGTTGGCCTCAAACTTTTAAACCTTCTGCCTCAATTTCCTAAGTACTGGCTGAGATCACAGGCATGTACTCACTGTGCCCAGCTTCCAAATGTCTATTTTAAAAAGTCAAAAGGGGGCTGGCAAGATGGCTCACTGGGTAAAAGGGACACTTTCAACCAAGTCTGACCTCATCACCAGGATCCATGCGGTGGAATGAGAGAACTGATTTCCTCAGGTTTTCTCTGACCTCTATATGCATGCCACACACATACACTTAAAAACATGTAATTTTATTATTATTATTTTTTTTGTTCTTTTTGAGACAGGGTCTCCCTGTAGCCCCAGCAGTCCTGGAATTCACTATGTAGACCAGGCTGGCCTTGAACTCACAGAGATCTGCCTGCCTCTGCCTCCCAAGTGCTGGGATTAAAGGCGTGTGCCACCACGCCTGGCCCAAAATATGTAATTTAAAAATGTTAAAATGAAGTCATTAGAAGAGACCTAATAAAGAAAAGACAGTCAGTCATCTAGACACATATCAGAAGAAGAAGATAGTCACAGACAAGCTGAGAGTCCTCAGCAGAAACCACCCTGCCAACACCATCATCTCCGACTTCAACCTCCAGTACTGAGATTCATTGTCCAAGCCACAGTGTGGCAGCCCTAGTGGATGAAAATATACTGGGTCTTGGGGGCAGAACATCTAAAGCAACACTCCAGTTCTCCTAAAGAATCTCCCAGGCTGCCTTCCATCCCAAAGTACTGTTCAGAACCACTGGGTCATTTGGCCCTTCCATCGTACCTGTCTGAGACACCACCTACTTTGATCCAGTATTTGTCATTCTCTGCTTGTCTTGACAGCTATGTCCTATGCATGGCCCTAAGTAACACCACTGTGTCTTCCAAGCTGTGCTCTAGACACAGTACTATGACAACTTGTTTGTGTCTCTGTAGGTGGCTGGACACTTCTGGTGTTCACATAACACCTATTGACTGTGCTGTGATTGGCCACTGCACAGTGCTGCCATAGATGGCATCTTGTGTCATTGGTCAGGTCTGGGAGTACATGGGTTAGGACATACATGTGATGGTGACAGGGATGCCTGGCAGCAGCAGGCAAGCTCCTGATACACTTCATCCTCTCTACTTGATGTGGCTGAAGCTTTTAATACTTTGTTGCCCAGCAGGTAAGATTTGCTTCAACCTGGCCACTCAAATAGTGGATATACATCCTCTTCTGTGACACTCCTTTCCAAATTCTTTGTCCTTTTTTTTTTGGCCATGATGTGTTATATTAATTTTTATTAATCATACAAATAATTTTCTATATCTCAGGGCAAGCTGGACAACCTGGCAGCCTGGATGGGGTCGCCTCAGAGACCCACAGGCTGGTGGCATCAACATGAATTCACAGTGTAGCACGCACTTGTGTTCATCTTGTAGGTAGTTCTCCACATCATTTGGGGTCTTGGAGATGATGGAGGTGGGGAAATTTCACTGCCCTTTGCTGGCTCAGTAGTCTCTGCTTGCAGGGTGTTCTTATCCTGTGTCTACATTTTCTTCAGCTTGGCCTTAATTTCCTCCATGCGTGGCTTATTTGCCATTTTCTTAAGAGTCTATGGTTTCTTGTTCCAAGTCCAGGTTCATGGACTTCAGAGGGCTTCAGTTCATCATGGCAGAGAAGGCATGACATGGGAGCCATCTCATCTGTGGTGGCAGGACCAGGAAGCAGAGAGTCAGCGGGCCAACACAAGAAAAGGGCATAACCTTCAAAGACCTACCCTCAGTCACCCACCTCTACAAGTTAGAGACCAGGTAGGTGTTAACCACATGAACCTGTAGGGGACATTTCAGACTCAAACCAATATCCAAATGTGATCACTATTTTAAAATTAAATCCTATTTGGTGATAGTAGTTGGATTCTGGTGCAGGTATAGAACTGCACTGCTTAGCTTCATCCACAGCCTGGGATGAGCCTCTGGCCATGGTCCTCTTGGGATCTCAGTCACATTATGAACATTTGCTCAGCAGAATGCTGTATCGCACCTCATGAATGCTGTGATGAGAACTTCAGGAAACCTATTTATATTAAAAAAAAAGAAAACTAAAATCTGTTTTTTGTTTTGTTTTTTTGAGACAGGGTGAGATCTTACTTTATAGCCCTCAATGACTTGGAACTCTCTGTGTAGATCAGGCTGGCCTCAAACTCATAGAGATCCACCTGCCTCTATGTCCTGAGTGCTTAAAGGTGTGCACCACCACACCCATCCAACTAGGGCTGGGGAGATAACTTAGTAAAGTGTCTTTGGCTTAAGCATGAGACCTGAATTTGGATCTCCAGTACCCATGTAAAAGCTGGGCATGGTGGTGCAGCTCAGTGAGAGACCCTGTCTCAAAAACAGTAAATGTGGAGAACCATCATCAACCTTTGGCTTCCACATGCACACACATATATAACATACCACTCAGCCACACAAACATACTGCTTACTATGTACAAAAATTAAGAGAAAGGTAAATGAAAAAGAAATAGTTTAATGTATCATAATAATGAACTTCCCATCTAAAACTATGATATATATTACGACCAACCCTCCCATTGAGAAGTATTTAAAATACTGCTAAAATATTTCTAACATTTTCTCATAAAACACAAAGTCTTGCTGGGTGGGGTGGTACACACCTTTAATCCCAGCACTCAAGATGCTGAGGCAGGCAGATCTCTGTGAGTTCCAGGCCAGCTGGGGCTACTGGAAAGACCCTGTCTCAATGAAAGCCAAAACACAAAAAGACAAGGCCTTGCTATTTTGTCCAGGTTGGTGTCAATCCTCTAGCCTCTTGTCTCAGCCATCCAAATAGGTGCAACTATGGTGTGTACCACTCCCAATTTAAGATATTTCCTTAAAGGCAGAAAGGTAATGCTAAACAATGAGGAACAGCCAGGTATCATCTGAGCATAGCAGAGCCTAGAGTGGACCATGCACAGTGTAGACCTTGCTGTGAAAGCACTTGGCAAAACCCAGCATACTGGGCCTCTGTTTCCAAATGTAAGGCTGAGTACAAGTGGATTCATAACACAGGAGCAGTAATCATAGGTCAGCCAACAAATGAATTCACAGCCCTAATTCCCATCAGTCAGAAGCTTTCAAGAACTCCAATAGATGGATTTTCTTTACAACAGCTTTAGATTGACAGGCACCTGATGGATGCAAGCACAAATCTTAGAAAAAGTATCTGTATCCCAGTCTTGAGAAATCTCCACAGTAAGAATAACTCAGTCATGGGCCTGTAGAGTGCTTTGAATAAGAATATCCCCCAAGGGTTCCAAGTATTTGAACACTTGGCCCCAGTTTATGGTAGAGTCTTTGAACCTTTAGGAGGTGTGGCCATGCTAGAGAAAGCATGTTGCTTGGAGAGGGCTTTGTGAGTTCACCGCCACATCTTCCTTCTGTCTCAGCCTCCTGTGCTTGCTTGACGATGTGAGTGCTCAGGCCGCCTCTGCTGCCATGCCTCCCCCTCCACAATGGACTCTCATCCCTCTGGAACCGTAAGTCAAATAAACTCTTTCTTCCATAAATTGCTTTGGTCATGGTGTTTTATCACAGCAACAGAAAAGTAACTAACATAGCCTGAGAGATGGCTCAGTCGGTAAAGGTACTTGCCTCCAAGCCTGATGACCTGAGTTCAATCCCCAGGACCCACATGTTGGAAGCAGAGAACCAACTCCTACAAGTAGTTCTCTGACTTTCACTTGTGCATTGTGGCACACCCCATTCGCAATAGGTAAAACAAATGTAAGTTATAAACTTTTTTGATTTATTTTTATTTTATGTGTATGTATTGTCTGCATGTATGTAAGTGCACCCTTGTCATGTAGTGCCTGCAGAGGCCAGAAGGGGGTGTTGGATCCCCTGGAACTGGAGTTACAGAGGGTCGTTAATCACCATGTGGCTGTTGGGAACTGAACCTAGGTCCTCTGCAAAAGCAGCCAGTGCTTTTTACTGCTGAGCCCTCTTTCCAGTCCCTAATTTTTTTTTTTAACGAACAATACAGGGGCTGGAGAGATGGCTCAGTGGTTAAGAACACTGACTGTTCTTGCAGAAGACCCGGGTTCAAATCCAAACACCCACATGGCAGCTAACAATTGTCCCTAACTCCAGTCCCAGGGGATCTGACAGCCTCTTCTGACCTCCACGTGCATTGCATGACACAGGTTCACTTACCTACATGCAGGCAATACACACATACACATAAAATAAAAATAATAAAATATTAAAAGAACAATGCGGTAAAAAAAAAAAAAAGATGGGGTAGACTGGGGATATGGCTCAGTGGTATAGCACTTGTCCAGCATCCCAAGTCCCCCTTTCCCACCCCAAATCAGGCTCTCAAAGAAACAAAGCACCAATACCAAGAACAGGGAGATAAACACAGAGAGAGACTCAGCTCTATATTTGAGTCCTTGACCACAAGTAAGGAAATACTTCTTGCTACATTTACAGAGATGGATGATTAGCAAATGAGGAAAGATGACTTAGCAGATTTGGAAGATACAAATAGAACTTCTAGAAATAAACACTGTTAAATACAATGGGCTTAACAGGAATAAGATGCAGAAGAAGAGAGAGTCAGGGAACCGAAGATGAGTCAGAGCAATTAATGATGAAGTTGTTTCCAGAACTTGAGACACTCACAGACTTAAGAAGTCTGAGCTAAATTCCAAGCAGGAAAAAATAAAAATAAAATCACAGCTAGACACAACAATGAAACTGCAGAACACCAAAGGAAATAGAAAAACGTCTTAAACATCTCCAGGAGAGGGAAAATTACCTGATTATCAGAAGTGCTTCCAGAGTAAAACAGCGAGTCCTAGACAGTGGTAGACAAGGTACCAATCGCTAAGGTACCTTGAAAGATGGGAACCATGATCCTAGAGCTTCACATCCAGCAAAAATATATTTCAAGAATTGGGACAGCTGAGTTCCATCCCCAGCACCACCAAAACCCAAAAATCCACTTTCATAAAGAGCCAGGTAGAGTGACTCACACCTGTAATCCCAGCACTTGGGAGGCAGAGGCAGGAGGATCTGAGTTGTAGGCCAGCTTGGCCCACATTAGCAAGATCCTGTCTTCTCCAGGACCCCTAACCAAAAAAACATGAGGGCAAAATGACATTCTTAGGTAATTAAAAGTTTTATTGTAGCAAAAATTACTAAAAGGAGGTTCAAGGATATGAAGAAAAGCAACACTGCACATACACTACCTGGACAGAAAAAACAAAGATAAATGGTTAGTCTGTGGACAAGCAGAACACATTGTAAGGCTTTTTTCACTATGTAGTTCTGGCTTGGCCTAGAACTCACTGTGTAGGCCAGAGTGACCTTGAACTGAGAGATCGCCATCACGCCTGGCCTATGTGGGAGTTTTAAAAAGACACAACTCTAATAAATGACCCCAATAATTCCAATGAAAGCTTAAAATGCCCAGAGTCCTTGCATTTTCTCCAAAGGCAGAATTGTTGAACAACAGGAGTTGAGTTCTGAGAAAGATGCCATTGAATGATTTAGTTGTGCAAACATCTCATCTCTGGGTGTCCTTATGCAAATTAAGATGGTGGGGACATTACTGGGCAGTATGCCCTTATGAGAGTCACTATATATGTGCCCACTTTAACCAAAATGTCATTATGTATTGTTTTGATTCTGATAAATTGAGGATAATCTGGTAGTAGCTGATGAAACATCTGTAAGAACTAAAATGAATTTCCAAAACCATAAAGAGAAATACAGAGGAATGAAAAAATGTCAAGGAAGGTGAGAAAAAGAAACAATGGAAGGACAGAAAGCACAAATGAAGATTTAACTCAAAATATACCAAATGCTTACATCAAATGTAAATACACTAAACATTAAGGCTCCAGACTAGATTGGAAAACAAAATTCAGATAGATTCCATTTGTAAGAGACACCTTTCAAACCTAAGGGCAGAACAGCTGAGATGCTAAGGTCAGAACTTGGCTGGGGGTATCATGGTATATGGTTTATAATATTTTGCTATAAGTATGTTTGTTTTGTATATTTATTATAGGTATATGTTCCATAATACAGAAATTAAAACCAAAAAGGATTTTAAAAAGGAGACACTATATGGGGCTGGAGAGATGGCTCACTGGTAGGCGTGTGTATGGCTTTTTCAGAGGATCCAAGTTTGGTTCCCAGCACCCAATTTGGGCAGTTCACAACCACCTGTAACTCCGGCTTCTGGGGGATCCAATACTGCTGGAATCCAAGGACACTTGTACTCATGTGCACATACCCACACTCAGAAACACACATACACATAATAAAATGATAAAAACAAATCTAAGGGGCTGGAGAGATGGCTCAATGGTTAAGAGCACTGACTGCTCTTGCAGAGGACCCAGGTTTGACTCCCAGCACCCACATGGCGGTTACGAACCGTCCTTAACTCCAGTTCCAGGGGAATCTGAAGCCCTCTTCTGACTTCCGCAGCATTGCATGACACAGGTGCACTCACATACATGCAGGTTATACACTCATACACATAAAAATAATAAATATTTTAAAAAATCAGTAAAATAACCAATGAGACTGGAGGTGTTAGCATACACCTGTGAGTGAGGAGGGGAGAGAATTAGTTACTAAACTTTAGTGAGCTTGTTTTTCTTCATGGATGAGAAACTAATGTGATTCAGTTGGTAGAGTGCTTGCCTAGCATGCATGGAGCCCTGGGTTTGATTGCTAATATTGCATAAGCTGGGCATCACAATACATACCTGTAATCCTAGCACTTTGGGAGGATGAGGCAGGAGGATTAGAAGTTCAAGGTCATTTTTGGCTACAAAGTGAGTTCAAGGTTAGCTTGGGACACATGAGACCCTGTTTCAAAATATAAATACACAAAAGGGAAAAACATGGATGGAAAAACTGGATGTGGTGGCACCCACCTCTAGTCCCAGCTACTCAAGGCTGAGGTAGGAGGACTGCTTGAGCCCAAGATCAAGGACACTCTGGAGAATGCAGTGGTTTTGTTTCAAAATGAAAAAGAAGCACACTGATGGTCCCATGGGAAGCACTAAGGAAACTCAGCGTCAGCAGGTGGGGCGGGTGGGGTTGGGCATAGCTGCATGTTGTTCCCTCCTAGATGCATATTTCCCAGGTTGAGGCCACAGTCCCCCAAAACAAAAGTGCACAAGCTGGGGCCTCCACCAGGACCATGCACAGAAGGCCAGCCCCTGCACATTCTAGGAATGCGTTTTTGGCTCACTGGTCAGTCTGGGTCTAGGTCATGAGTCTGATTAAGATTTTTCAAGCAGTGGTTAAAAACACTTGCTGCTCTTGCAGAGGGCCCAGGCTCCATTTCCAGCAACCACATCAGGCAGTTTACAACTGCTTGTAAGTTTGTTTCCAGGGGATCAGATGCCCTCTTCTGGCCTCTGCAGGCACTGCACACATGTGCACATACAGATAAGAAGACACTCACACACACCTAACTAAAAATAAACAAAATTAATAAAAAAGATTTTTTTATCTGGGTGTGGTGGCCCATACCTTTAATGCCAGCAGGCGATTCTATGTGAGACTGAGGTCAGTCTGGTCTACAGGGACACCCGGACTCAAAACAAATAAACAGGAGCTGGGTGTGGTGGCACAAGCCTTTAATCCCAGCACTTGGGAAACAGAGGCAGGCAGATCTCTGTGAGGCCAGGCTGGTCCATTTGCAGGTCAGCCAGTGGCTATTGGGAGACCCTGTCTCAAAAAGACCAAAACAAAAAAAAACAAACATTTCCCTGATCAGATTAGCCTGTGGCTATGTCTATGAGAGACTATCTTGATTGATGATTGATGATTGATGTGGAAGGGTCCAACGTGCTGTATATGAGCACCATCCCTAGGAAGGGTATGTCTGGGCTGTATAAGAAAGCTAGCTGAGCATGAGCCAGAGTGAGCAAGAGAGAGAGCTAGTAGGTAGCCTTCTTCCATGGTTCCTACCTTCATGTTCCTGCCTTGACTTCTGGCCCTAACTTCCCTCAGTGATGGACTGTTCCTGCCTTAAAGGCATCTTTACTTGAAGAAGGTGCCTGTGTGTCAGTCCCCAATCCCTCCTTATGGTAGGTAGTCTCTGCTGAGCCTGAACTGTTCTCGGCATTCCTTGCTCCCCCTTCAAAGGCAAGGCTGTGGCTCGCTGGGTTGGTGCCTCATACAAACTTCAGGTCATCTCAGCAATGCATACAAGTCCAAAAAAAGGGACTCTTGGCCTGGCAACAGCCAGAACCGAAAGCAGTCATCCCTGACAAGCCCATCATGGGTGTCTTGTGTCGCTCTAAATTAGAAACTGTGTTGGGAAAATCATGGTCAAGCAAGCAACATAGAAATGGGGTTTTACTATTAAGATGTACCAGTCAATTAGGAACCACCTTAAAGTAACTAGAAAGTAAATCTGCTCAATCTACCACGTGAATACCACAGACACCATGATCCCCTGAGTTTGGAGGGCATCTACCATCTCCCCAAGCAGATAATGTTGCATTTTTTTTAAGCAAACTAATATAGTGTGTTCCAGAAGTTTCTCACATAAAATAAGCACATACAGTTATTTTAAGAGACTGTGAATCTGGCTCATGCCCATATGGTGCAATTATCATACTGTGGACTGTGGAAGATGCAAGCACTGTGGAGGAACAGTAGGCTCAGCGGCTCTTGATGCTTAAAGGTATGAAGTGCAGACTGTCTGGAGCCATGGTAACCCTCCTGCCCCACACTTTTTTTTTTTTTTTTTTTTTTTTTTAGCCAGGCTAGTATTGATCTCACAGAGATCTGTCTGCTTCTGCTTCCCAAGTTCTGGAGTTCTGGGGCTAAAAGCAGGAACCACCACACTCATCTCCACCTTCTTTTTTCGTCTTTTTTGAGACAGGGTCTCCCTGTAGCCCCAGCTGGCTGGAACTCACTATGTAGACCAAGCTGACCTTGAACTCACAGAGATTCACCTGCCTCTGCCTCCCGAGTGCTGGGATTGACCAGCCCCACCTTCTTTAAGAGTACCCACACTCTTGTCCACAGGCTTGCTTCAACTTGCTCTAACATGGCCACTATCTTAGCACATGAGCTTGGGTGCCCGTTATTTCACTTGTAAAGCCTTCCAGACTTTGTGAAGTGAAAGGAAGCTACCAGGCACTGAAAATCAAGCACATTGGTGCCACATATTGTAGTCACACTAGGCTGGGGATTCTGCTGGGCTTAGCTACAAAGTCTCCTGGAGCAGAGGGACAGAAATGTAGTCAGATGCAGCAGATGCTGATGAGAACTTGCCACATTAGGCCATAGCTTATAAGGAAGGCGGAGTACAGGCTGGCTCCATGTGCTGGGATATTAAATTCATCTCCCCAGGAGGAAAAGCAAGAGACCTGGGGCTTAAGATGGAGCAGTGGAGTAGTGAGTGATTAGTGTCTAGTCCTGGCCTCCTACCTTGTCCCTGCAGCTTCTGGCTCAAATGCCCCCTTTTCTCTCCATGGGAGAGGTCTCTCAGCAGCTGGCTTCCTTACATAGCTCACTGGTAAGGCACTGTCCTGGGGATTAATAAGATGCAAAGGCCATGGCTACTCATTGCAGAGAGAGGGATAGCAGGCTAAACTGCAGTCTCAGGACTAAGGATGTGGCTCAGCAATTAAGAGAGATTACTGTTTTCTCACAGGACTAGAGTTTGTTTCCCAGTACCCACGAAGTTCACAACTGCCTGTAACTCAAACTCCAGGGATCCAACACCCTCTTCTGGCCTATGAGGGTACCTGCACATGGCACACAACACACACACACACACAAATAAAGATAAATCTTAAAAAACAAAACAAAACAAAAAACCCAAAATACAACAGCAGCCTCAGGGACAGGAAATGCAGCAGCTCTAAAAAAGCTGACCATCCCAGGCCAGCACCATGCTAAGCAGCTTACTGAGAACTACATGGTGTGACAGCATTCCTGAGGGATGTGTGTTCTTCTTAACTGTGCAGATGGGAAAACAGGCCTAGAACTCAACCAAACTTCCCAAGGTTGTACAGCTGGCAAGCTGTGGAACTGAGGTCAATGCCAGAGTCCAAAGCCAGGCCCACTGTGCCCGCAGCTACAGAGCAGATGTGCTGCTTTACTGCTCAGTGCAGCCTAAAGGCACATACTGCTATCCACTTTATACCAGCAGGCTAACTGTCAAAACCATCTGAGCCAGGTATGGTGGTGCATTTCTGTAGGCCCAGTTACTAGGAAGACTGAGACAGGAAGACTAAGCCCGAGAACTTGAAGCCAACAGGCACACATGATGAGACCCTATTCCTTGGCAGGAGTGGAGTGAGGTGGGAAAGCTGACAAGGCTACTGGTAAGAGCACGCTGTATTATGTCATTTGACAACATCTATAGCTTTCCTGGGTGCACATCCCTTCACTGGAGAGGTCTGTCCCTGCAGGATAAAAACAGTCACAATATTTCCTATAATTATCAAATATTAGAAAACACCTCAAGTCTAATCAAGAGTCTGGCCAAATGCCCATCGGGGGCTTGAGGCAGTTTCCTTTTCAATGTCTGCTTTTTTTGGTGCACATATTTATTTATTTATGTATGTGTGTGTGTGTGTGTGTGTGTGTGTGTGTGCCAGCCATAGTGCATGTGTGGTTAGAGGACAACTTGTGGGAGTTGGTTCTTCTTCCACTATGTGGGTCCCAGGGATCAAATTTGCATTGCCAGTCTTGGCAACAGGTGTCTTTTACCCATGAGCCATCCTGCCAGCCCCAAAACTTTATATTATATATATATATATATAATTAAAAAAAATTTATGTGTATCAGTGTATTGCCTGCATGTATGTGAGTGTACCTGTGTCATGCAATGCTGCGGAAGTCAGAAGAGGGTGTCGGATTCCCCTCAAATTAGAGTTAAGGACAGTTTGTAGCTGCCATGTGGGTGCTGGGAATCAAACCTGGGTCTTCTAGAAGAAGAAGTGTTCTTAACCCCTGAGCCATCTCTCCAGCCCCAGTAATGTATTTGTAATCAGCCTTTATTGAAGATCCTGCAACATAGTCTTCCCAACTTCTACCACTAATAACAAAAGTTCTCTACAGCACTGGTCCTGAGACACCCACTAGCAGAGGCACCTAGTTTCCTTGCAGACAATACAGGGGAAGATGGAGGAACAGTACACAGGTTGTCAAGAGATGACTGAAGAGGACGAAAAGAAGTTGGCAATTTATTTTGGCGGGGATATTGAGACAGGGACTCCCTGTAGCCCCAGGTGGCCTAGAACTCCCTAGGTAGATCAGGTTCGCCTCAGTCTCACAGATATTTACCTGCCTCTGACTCCCAAGGGTTTGGTTTAAAGGCATGGACCAGCATGCTTGGCTAGAAGTTGTGAATTTTAAACTTTTTTTTTTTTTTTTTTCTGAGACAGGGTCTCATGTAGCCCAGGTTGGCCTTGAACTCAATATGTAGCTAAGGATGACCTTGAACTCTTCACCCTCTTGCCATCATGCCTAGCTGAATTAAAAAAATATTTTATTTATTACTTTTATTTTATAAGTGTATTGCCTGCCTGTATGTAAGCACACCTGTGTTGTGCAATGCCCGTGGCATCAGATTCCCCTGGAACTGGAGTTATGGACAGTTGTTAGATACCAAGTGAGTGCTGGGAATTGAACCTGGATCCTCTGTAAGAGTAGTCAGTGCTCTTAACTGCTGAGTTATCTCTCTAGCCCCCAATTTTTAAATTTTTTTTTGGTCTTTTTGAGACAGGGTCTCCCTGTAGCCCCAGCTGTCCTGGAACTCACTATGTAGACCAGGCTGGCCTTGAACTCACAAAGATCTGCCTACCTCTGCCTCCCAAGTACTGGGATTAAAGGTGTGCAGCATCATGCTCCGTCTAGTTAAACCATTTTATTTAGTCACATATAATAAGATGCGATCAAATATTCAAGGATTTCAACTCCATTATCATCTGTTGATGGCTTGCAGCAAAACCCCAGTACCTCCGCTGCAGGAGTGTTCCTTGAGGCCAAAACTGATTTCATTCCCTTGACTTCATTTCTGAATTCATCTCATATTGCCTTCTCCAGAATCCTTAGCTCTCCACCCATGGCTGCTCAGGACCCTCTCCCACCTCTACTCAAATCCCTTGCTAAAATTCCCACTTCTAGCTGGGAGTTACAGAGGCAGCTCGGAATCTCACTAGCCTAGCATGTATGAGGCCCTCGGCTGGGTCTCCAGCACCCCCAAATAATCTCCTTTATATTTCAAACTATGTTCAGTGCATTTATTAACATTCCATTGAGAAAAATACATTGCTATCATCCAAACCCTCGCCTTCCTCATTCCTGCCTCCTTGACACTGATGCTTACGGAATTTAGTGAAGACAGGCAGGATCAAAAGACAAAAGTTACAGTGACCCTGGTGTTGACATAAAGAAACAGTGTTACTGCCTTTGGTTCTTTAAAATGGAAAGACTTACTACCTAGAGTTTAAAGAGTGGAACATTCTCACTTATTTAAGACCAATGTACCACAGTATTGGAGGATTCCAGGTATGGGGGAACTGCCAGGACGACCTTTCCAACTTTTGATTTATTTTTGTGGTAGGGATGGAACCCAGGGCCTCATGCATGCTCAACACATGTTCTACAACTGAGCTACACCCCCAGCTCTTTTGCAGTTTATGTAAATCTAAAGTTATTCTAAAATAAGTTTATTTTAAAAACTAGAGCTGTGGATAGAATCAGCTTGCCTAGAATGCATGAGGCCCTCCACTGAAAAATAGACTATTATTCAAATTGGTCACTAATAAGGTTCAGTTAATATTATTTTTTAAGTTTTTCATATGGGCCAGATCCTGGGCTACTTCATGTCTTTGGTAAGGTAGGAATTTGGTCTAATCCGTCAGACAAGGTAACCACGTTGGCACTGCCAGAGGGACATAAAGATCCTGAGTACCCACCTTTCTCCAGCATGGCACCTCTGTCCCTTAAGAGACCAAAAAAGTAGGGAACCAGGGAAATGGTTAAAAAAAAAAAATCAAGCACAGCTACTAGAGGGGGCAGGTGCTCAGCAAACCTTAACAGTTGCTGGAACACAGAGGCAAAGGATGCCTTGCTCAGGTGAAGGGCCTGGAAAGGTTCCCTAGAGGTAAGGCTGGTGTTGAGGCCTGAGTAGTTTAGGAGAGCTGGTAGGTAGAAAGAACATTCTTGGTCAAGTCACCCCAGGTTGAGGCAAATACATTTTGGAAAGCTAGAGGAAGAAGGCAACTCAATAGAAAAGGCTTGATGTGGAAAATGGGTATTTTCCATTTCTATGATCCTTCCCAAGAGAATTCCACCAGCTTTCTATCCTGTAACTCGGCACATAATGTGGACATCAAAGAGGTCCATTTTCACAGGCACTGAGGAAGGAGATCTTATTTCATTGCTGCTGCTGGCAGTCGGCATTAATAAAGCCTTGTGCCACAAGTGGTAAACAATGAGGACAACTCCTTTTCATCATTATTGTGTCGGCAACTTGAACATATCCCCTTTAATCAGCATTCTTTTATTGGAGGTATTTTTGTATTTATGTCTTTTCCCATTTTTTTTTTAAGTAGGGGAAAAACAATCACTAGGTCCTTTACATCCTAGTAAATGGGGAGAGGTCGGGAGGGGTGTAAAGAATAAAGGGGGGGGTGTAAAAATCAAACACTGGGTTTTGTGTTGTCTTCCAAATGGAATGAACCAAGTAACAAGACAGCGGAAAATCAGAAAAGTCAACGGGTGCTCTGCGCTCGTGCCCCGCCCGCAAGTCTCCCAACAGGTGCTTCCCGGCCCTCCCCAGCCTCAGCTCTTCAGGCCGCAGCATAGTGCTCCTGAGGCCCGCCCGTACTCACGGCCGCTCGGCGGTCCGCCCCCCGGCCCGAAGCGCCCATCCGGCCCGGGCTCGGTCTGCGCGGGCTCGGCTCTCAGGCGGCCCCGGCGCGGCCCGGGACGCGTTCCGGCCGTTGGCGCCTTGGCAGGGAGCGAGGCATCCTCCCGCCGCCGCCCCGTGGGCCGCCTGCCCTTTGTTTTGGAGCGGTGGCCCAGCCCAGCCGCCATAAACGGACTCAGATCGTGGAGCTGGCCAATCAGCACCCACGTCCCGCCCCCTACCGCTCTGCTCCTCTTGTCCTCGCCCTAGCCGCGCCCACCACATCCCGCCCCGCCCCTATGTCACCTCCCTAGCCCCGCCCACCACGCACTGCAGCTCCGGTTCCCGCCTTCCTCCCCCCTCGTGTCCCCGCCTTAGCCCCGCCCATCATCCGCCACCCTCTCATCCACTGCCTTTCCCTGCCTCTCTGCGCCCCGCCCCAGCCCCGCCCCCCTCGTCCATGCCTCTAGCTCCGGGTCCTGCCTGGCCGGGCGCGGCGGGTAGTACGTGCCGTGCGGTGCACTGCACTGCCATCGCTCATCATACTGGACCCGATCTCAAAGCCAAGGAAAAGGGGGGCTCGAAGGGCAGGGCCTGGTGGGGAACGGGCGCGCTAGGGGTACGAGGCGCAGACGCAGGTGGCGGGTAGGGTGCTGCGCCCGCGCCTCGGGAAGGCGGCGAGTCGCTGGCTCTCCCGGAGCGTGGACCGGCTCAGAACGTGCTAGATTCGCAGCTCCAGAGTGGGCGCGAGGCCTAGGCGGTACTTGTCCACCGCAAGCAGGGCGGTCGTTGCTGGTCCCCTTCGTTGGGTCGCTCTGCAGCCGGGTCCCTACTAGAGTGCTACTCCCTTGCTCTCCGCCCCACCACCCTTTCTGAACTTTTCAGAACTTCAAGACCTGCGTGTGGAACCGAACTGTGGTTCGGAACCTCCAAATCAGAACACCCATCCCCAACACAGGCAGCCCACACCATTTCCTCCCATGTCCACTATTGTGTTCCCCATATACCTCTCTATTTTTTTGCTTGGTCCCACAAGGATTCTGTTTAGATCGATATTTAAATCTGGCTACTGTACACTGCTGGGGGGAAGCGGGGCACACGTATACATTTAATACATGTTAGCAACTTCTAGAGTGAATTTATTGAGATTGTAAAGATCTGTTGCTGAGAGTCACCTATTTGATGAGATTGCAGCAGGAATTGCCTGTTTGTTAACCATTGTCATTTACTTAGTGACTCTTCCAGGTGACTCTTCTAACTGTTCACTTCTACATACTTCCTACCTAGAAGGTGGAATCTCATGGTGTTTTTTTTTTTTTTAAGATAGGGTCTTTGTAGTTCAGGTTGCCCTTTAACTAGCCATATACCCCAAGAATGACACTGAACTTTAAAACTATTTTTAAATTAGGGGCCCAAGAGATGGCTCAATAGTTTTGTGCGTGTGCTGCTCTTAAACAGGACCAGAGTTCAGTTCCAGAGCCCACATCAGACAGTTCATAAGGGCTTGTAACTCCAGGGGATTTGAGACCTTCTTCTGGCCTCAGTGGGCATTGCACACACACACACACATACACACACACACACACACAAATGTTAATACAATTTTTGTTTTTTATGTGTATGCGTGTTTTGCCTGCATGTATGTAAGTGTAGCACCTGCATGCAATGCCCACATTCAGTTCCCCGTACCCACATGGCAGCTTACAATCATCCTTTAGGCCAGTTCCAGGCCTCTTATGGCTTCCATGGGCATGGCAGGACACAGCTGCACTTACAAGCATGCAGGCAAAACATTCATACACAAAAAAACAAATCAATAAAAGTTTAATTACAATTATTGTGTGTATGTACATGCACATGCAGAGGACACTTTGAGAGAGATGATTCTTTCCTTCCACCAGGATTGGACTTAGGTCATCAGACTTGGGGAAAACACCTTTATCCATTGAGCAATTTTGTAGGCTCTTTATTTGATTTTTAAAATATGTGGATGAGTGTATTGCCTGCACCCGTGTTGTGCAATACCCGAGGAGGTCAGAAGACGGTGTTGGATTCTCCTGGAGCTGGAGTTACAGATGGTTGATAACCACCATGTCGGTGCTGGGAATCGAACCGGGGTCCTCTGCAAGAGCAGCCAGTGCTCTTAACTGGCAGCCCTGGCCTTTATTATTTTTTTAAAAAAGGATTTAATGTTTATTTTCTTTTATTTTTTGGTCTGAGAGAGGGTCTCCCTATAGCCTTAGCTGGCCTGCAGCTCACTATGTAGAGCAGGCTGACCTTGAAGTCAGACTTCAGGCTTGCCTCTGCCTCCCAAGTGCTGGGATTAAAAGCATGCACCACTACGCCTAGCTACCTTTTTTCTATTTTTTTCTACTTTTATTTTTCTTTTTATTTTTTTCCCTTATTTTTTCTACTTTTCTGTTTTTCTTTTTATTCTTATTTATGTTGTATGCGTGTGGCTCTGTAGGAATGTATGCCACATGTGAACATGCCTGTGGAGGCCAGAAGATGGTGTTGGATCCCCTGGAGTTGGACTTGAGCAACCACATAGGTTCTGGGAACCAATCTCAGGTCCTCTGGAAAATTAGCAAGTGCTCTTAACTGCTGAGCCATCTCTCCAGCTCCCTATTCATCTTTAATTCTTAGACAATTTCATACAGGTGCATAATGTATTCTGGTAATTTTCACACACACACACCCCAATTACTCTCTCATCTTCCTCCCACTGAAGCCCTTCCCCAGTAAGTCTCCCTTGTACTTTCAGGTCTTTTTGTGTATATGTGACTCACTAAATTTAGTTAGTTTCTTGCATGAGCATGGGGAGGGCTATTTACTGGAGCATAGACAAGTTTACAGTAGCCATATCAATGAAGAGAATGGTTTGGGAGGGTTGGAGAAGTGCTCAGCTGCTGAAGAGCACTGGCTGCTCTTGAAGAAGGCCCAGGTTCCACTCCCAGCACCCACATGGTTGTTCATAACCATCTGTTAACTCCAGTTCCAGGGTATCTGACGTCCTCTTCTGGCCTCTGCAGACACTAGGCATGCACATGGTGCACATACATAAACGCAGGCAAAGTATTCATACACATAAAGATAAATAGTTTAAATTTTTTAAATTATTTTTTTGAGAATTTCATACATGAATACTGTATTTACATAATTTAGAAATAGATCTCTCCCTCTCCCCACTCCAACTCCTCTCATGCCTCCCACTCCCTCTCAGAGTCATGACTTCTCAGTTATATTGTTACATAGATACCTACTGTACTGTTACACAAACACCTACTAAGTTCATTGACTGTCGCTCATATGAACATGTGTTTAGGATTAACCACCTGGGATTGGATAACCTACCAGAGGGCTTGTCCCTGGAGAACTGATTCTCCATCAGCAGCCATTGATTGCCTGAAGCTTTTCATCGAGGGGTGGAACCTTGTGAAATTTCCTCTACCTACATTGGTAAGGAAATCTTTAAAAAAAATTATTCGGGTCAGGTGTGGCCTTTAATCCCAGCAGAAGCAGGTGGATCTCTTTGAGTTCCAGACCAGCCTACCCTACACAGTGAGTTCCAGCCAGTGTTATATAGTGAGATTCTGTATAATAATAATAATAATAATAATAATAATAATAATAATAATGATGATTTAAAAAGAGCTGGAGAGATGGCTCAGTGGTTAAAAGTCCTTAGTGGTCTTTCAGAGGACTGGAGTTCAGTTCCCAGCACCACATCAGGTGACTCAACACTGCCTATTACATCAGTTCCAGGGGATCCAACACCCTCTTCTGGCCTCTGTGCATACACACACACACACACACAAATAAATAAAAATTTAAAAAATGTATAAAAAAGAAAATAGCTGGGCATGGTGGCATACGCCTTTAATCCCAGCACTTGGGAGGCAGAGGCAGGTGGATCTCTGTGAGTTCAAGGCCAGCCTGGTCTACATAGTGAGTTCCAGGCCAGCTGAGGCTACAGGGAGACCCTGTCTCAAAAAGATTAAAAAAAGAAACCAGAAAACAAAATAATTTGCCTTTGCCCAGCAATTATTAACTATCAGTAGCTCCTCAGAGAAGGGCAAGGCCTCATGAGCTCCTCCCCCATCTATGATGGGATGTTTTGGGGTACCATTTTGTGCAGGTAACCACAGCTGCTCTTGAGTGTAAATGCCATGTCATGCTCAGAAGACATTATTTCATGGCACTTCTTTCCACCTCCAACGCTTACATTCTTCCCTCTCATCTTTATGATGTTCCTTGAGCCTTGGAAGGACTGATATAGGTGTGTCATATTTAGGGCTCAGCATTCAACAGTCACCTATTCCCACCACTTAAGACTAGTTGGGAGTCTCTGCATTAACCATTGGCCACCACAAACAGAAGCTTCCCTGACCAAACTTGAAAGCAGCACTGATCTATGAACATAAATATTTAGAAGGCAGGTTGACCCCACATTCATGTAGCAAATCAGTAGCAGGATCCCCCTACAGGGCCTATGACTGCCTCAAGTCATGGGCTTTTGACCAGGTTTACAGTACTAGACATGAATTCTCTCTTGTGCAGCAGGCCTCAAATCCAGTTAAAATAGTTGGTTACCTCCATAAAAGTCATGCCACTGTTGCACCAATGGGCACATCTTGCCTGGCAAGAGTTCACAGATGGGTAAGACTATTGTTGGCTTTTCTCCCCCAGCAGCATACATAGCAACTTCCAACACTATGAAAGCTAGTCAGCAAGAGGGAAGCTTCCAGCTGGGTTCCAGTTTTATTTCTCCATATCCTATACTCAAAGTGCATGGTGTCTTCAGCAATTGGGTCTTATCATCTATTTCTAATGGGCAACCAGGAGCAATGGCAATACCCTGTGTTGTTCTGGGGACTTCTAGGATTACCCTGAGCAGAAACTAGTAGGGAGATATCCCACAGTTGGCGTTGGTTTTTTTAATAACCTGTATTTTCTGGCAGCAGCATTTTCACCCATTCAGGGTACCTCTGCTCAAAATTTGTTAAAAAACTCATGTTTTAAAACTAGCTTACAAAATAGATTTACATATGGCTTTTTCATATAGCCTTAGTTTTGGTTAACATACCTCCCCAAACGCTCCTCTTCCATAGCCCCATCCCTGTTTAAACCTCTCCACCTCCAGTATTCCCCACTATTTTCATTATTCAGCCCCTCCCTTGAGGCTGACCCCATGCTTTCTAGCTTCCTGGCCTCTATATGCACTTCAAGTTAAACATACAAATCTAAAAATGGTTGTGATCCACATATGAGAAAGAACATGTGAAGTTTGATGCTTCACGAATTTTCTTTCCCAGGGGTTGTGCAAATCTGTATCATTCTAATTTTAGTATATGTGTTCCTGAAGGAAGTGCATGCCCTTGAACTTCTGATCCTGCCTGGACCTCCTGCCTGCTGGGATTACAGGCGTGTATTATCATGCCCAGTTTATGTGGAGCTGGGGACTGAATGCAGAGCCTCACGCATGCTATATAAGCACTCTACCAACTGAGCTACAGCTCCAGCCCACTCCTGATCATTTTAACGTGTATTTTTCTGATAAGTTTTAGCACCTGTTTAGATTTCAGGATTTTTTTTTCCTGTGATTTTTCAAGATTCTTTTTCTCTTAAATATTATAAGCCTCTGCTGTTTTTGCTAAATTGAAAATATCCGTTCTTGGAGCTGGAGAGATGGCTCAGTGGTTAAGAGCACTGTGCTCTTGCAGAGGACCTGGGTTCGATTCCCATCACCCACATGGTGGCTAACAACCATCCATAACTCGAGTTCCAGGGGAATCCAACACTTTCTTCTGACCTCCAAGGGCATTGCACAACACGGGCACACTTATACACATGCAGACAATATACTCATACACTAAAATAAAAATAATAATTTTTTTTGTCTTTTTGAGAAAGGGTCTTCTTGTAGCTCCAGCTGTCCTGGAACTCACTATGTAGACCAGGCTGGCCTTGAACTCACAAAGATCCGCCTGTCTCTGCCTCTCCAGTGCTGGGATTAAAGGCTTGGGGGCTAATAAATAATTTGTTTTTTAAAAAAAGAAAATACCCGGTGCCAGGCGTGGTGACACACGCCTTTAATCCAAGCACTTGGGAGGCAGAGGTAGGTGGATCTCTGTGAGTTTAAGGCCAGCCTGGTCTACATAGTGAGTTCCAGGACAGCTGGGGCTACAGGGAGACCCTGTCTCAAAAAGACCAAAAAAAAAAAAAAAAAAAAAAAAAAAAAAAAAAAAAACAACAAAAAAACCCAACAACTTTTCCTTAACCTGTTCTTTTCTTAAAAAAGCACCCTAATTTTGAGATGATTCAGAGATGGAGATTCTTTTCCTATTAATAACTTGAGACCCCTGCCCCAACCCTTAGCGACCATCATTCTACTTTGTATATGAATTTAGCTACTTTAGGCACCTCACAGAAATGATCATATGGTATTTGTCTTTTTTTTTTTTTTTGTCTTTTGGAAGCAGGGTCTCCCTGTAGCCCCAGCTGTCCTGGAACTCACTATGTAGATCAGGCTGGCCTAGAACTCACGGAGATCCGCCTGCCTCTGCCTCCCAAGAGCTGGGACTACAGGCCTGTGTCACCACACCCGGTGGTATTTGTCTTTTTGTGATACATTTCATTTGGTGTAATGTCCTCAAGGTTCATCCATGCTATTGCATGAGTTAGAATTTCATTTCTTTCCAGGGTGGAATAATATTCTATTTCATGTAGATGCATTTACTGGTCAGTGGTCTCTGGCTGCTTCCACCATCTGCTGTGAAGAATGTTATGAACATTCGTGCACAGATGTCTCCTCTTTTTTCCTAATAAATACAATGTATTTAGATCATATCCAGCCCTACTCCCTCCCTCCAACTCCTCCTGGACCGCCCCCAACATCCTCCTCTTCTCATAACCCAATGAGTTCAATTAGTGCTGCTTGAATGTACCTGGCTAACGGGCCATCCATTGGTGCACGGCCAACCTACCAGGGGCCACTAAAGAAAACTGACTCTGCCTCCCTCAGTGGCTATCACCTGCCAAAAGCTCCTTGGCTAGGGGTGGGACCTCTTGAGCCTGTGTGCAGGTCGTGTGCAGGCAACTGCAGCTACTGTGCATTCATGAGAGCAATGCCCTGTCATGTCCAGTAGACAGCAGTTCACAGCAGTCCTCACTGACTTATGGCTCTTACAATCTTTCTGTCCCCTCTTCCTCCACATTGCCTGAGCTTTGGGTGGGAGGAAGGCCTTGCTTTTAATTCTTTGAGCTGTATACTAGAACTGAAATTGATCATGCAATGTAATTCTATTTTCATTCCAAAGTGGTCAGACCATTCTACATTCCCATCAGGCAGTGAACAAGGATTCAAATTTCTCTATGTCTTCACTAACAGTTATTTTATTATTTTTAATTTAATTTATTTATTTATTTGTCTTTTTGACACAGGGTCTCCCTGTAGCCCCAGCTGTCCTAGAACTCTCTACGTAGACCAGGCTGGCCTTGAACTCACAGAGATTCGCCTGCCTCTGCCTCCCAAGTCCTGGGATTAAAGGCGTGCACCACCACGCCTGGCAATTTTTTATTTATTTTTATGTATATGAATGTTTTGCCTAATGTATGTAAGTGCACCGTGTGCATGCAATGCCTGCAGAGGCCAGAAGAGGGCATCAGAACCCCTGAGACTGGAGCTATGGATGGTTTTAGCCATCATGTGGGTGCTGGAATCCAAACCTGGGTCACCTGTGGGAGAAGTCAGTGTTCTTAACTATTGAGCCATCTCTCCTGCCCCTAGTTGTTTTTTTTTTTTTGTTTTTTTTTTTTTTGAGACAGGGTTTCATGTATTCCAGGCTGGCCTTGAACTTGCTATGTGAGGATGACCTTGAACTTCTGATCCTCCTGTCTCCACCTGTCAAGTGAGAGGCATATGTTGGCATATGTTGATGGAGATTGAATCCAGGACTTTGTTCATGCTAGGCAAACACTCAACCAACCGAGCTACATCCCTAGCCCTTAACTAACACTTTTTTTTTTTTCCTTTTGATAATTGCCATCCTAATGGGTTTGTGGCAATGTCTCATTGTGGTTTTGATTTGATTTCCCCAGTAATTAGATGTTAGAGATCTTAGCTCCCAGCACTGGACACCCCTTGGGTTCCCCTTCCCATATACAGGGTTCATGCCCTCTTCAGCAGTCTCCACCCTCGTCTTTCCTGGGTGGGCCTCTTGGGATAGGAGATGTGTTTTAAGCTCCATCTGCTCCATGTGCATGATTTGAATATGCTTATACTGATGTGTGATCAACACCGTGAAGGCGTTGGGAGGTGAGACCTTTAAGAGGTGATTGGGGAGCTGGAGAGATGGCTCAGTGGTTAAGAGAACTGACTGCTTTTGCAGAGGACCTGGGTTTGATTCCCAGTACCCACATGACAGCTAACAACTGTCCTAACTCCAGTTCCAGGGGATCCAACACCCTCTTCTACACAGGCCTTTCATGACACAGGTGTACTTAGGTACATGCAGACAATGCACTCATACACATAAAAATAAATAAAATAACTATCTTTACTTAAAAGCCAACAACCTGTAAAAGAAAACTGGTTGCCTTCTGGTTTTTTATTACTTACAAAGCAAAGGGTAGAGCCCCCCACAGCAATAAGAGCCTCATAGATGAGAAAAAGAGACATTCTAGAAAATCTCTGGGACAAAGGCCACAGTAGCTCTCACCCTTGGGAAGAAAACCCTAAGTCTGATGGTAAAGATAATCTTTCTCAGAAAGCATTGTATATTACTTACCTTTCTTGTTGTTGTGACAACATCATGACTAGTAATAATCAGATACATACAGATGAGAGATGCATGTGCCAACATCTCAGTGTTATTAATGAAAACAATGAGTCTTTCTATAAGAAACAATGTCTTACAGGGCTTATACTGAATTCAATATTGTATAACTGTATCGATTCAACAGCGAACCTAAAAATTTTTTATGGCCACTTTTAAAAGAGATGTATCTTTGCCCTGGAAACTGTTATTGAGTATGTTAAAGTTGTAATGAAATGCTTCTTCTAAAATTTTTTTTTAATTTTTATTTTTATTTTACGTGTATGCGTGTACCCATGTTGTGCAATGCCGGAGGAGGTCAGAAGAGGCTGTCGGATCCCCTGGGACTGGAGTTATGGACAGTTGTTAGCTGCCATGTGGGTGCTGGGATTTGAACCCGGGTCTTCTGCAAGAACAGTCAGTGTTCTTAACAGCTGAGCCATCTCTCCAGCCCCCTTCTAAATTTTTTTTTTAAAATATTAAAAAAAATATTTGTATCAGCCAGGCATGGTGGGGCACACCTTTTAAAAAAGAGGTGAAGGTGATTGGATGGTTAATATCTGTTAATAGGCTCTCATTCTGGGAGGATGATCATTTTCCCAGCAAGTGGGTTGTTAGAAAGTAATTCTGGGGCTGGAGAGATGGCTGTTATTAAGAGCACTTGATGCTCTTGCAGAGGACCTGGGTTTGGTTCCCAACACACACACGGAGGCTCACAACTGTGAGGTAGGGGCAGAGACAGGAGGATCTTTGAGTGTCCAATCTAGCCTAATCTGTCAGCTCCAGGTTCAATGAGGGATTCTATCTTAAAAGATATGGTTGAGCTGGGTGTGGTGGCGCATGCCTTTATTCCCAGCACTCAGGAGGCAGAGGCAGGCAGATCTCTGTGAGTTACAGGACAGCTGGGGCTACAGGGAGATCCTGTCTCAAAAAGAGAGACATAAATAAATAAATAAATAATAAATAAATAAATAAATGATATGTTGAAGGGATAACTAACAGTAAAGTCCTTTGAAAAAGCCATATGGAAGCTTCCTAAAATATATACATATATAAAGAGTTTAAATGGAGTTTCCCTATAATGGGGTGGGGGGGCAATGCCTCCCCCAGACACCATAGGCCATCAAATAAAAAGCCTAATGCCAGGAATGGGTTGCCTCTTTTGAAGCTGCTGGTCGTTGGTGTCCCATAGACCCCCCAAACATCACAAGATATTGCCACTGCTCTTGGTTACTCTCCAGAACTTGATGGTCAGACTCTATTGCTCAAAATACAATGTACTTGAGATATAGAACATGGAGAGATCAAGCTGGTACTGATCTTGAAGCTTCATCTCTACTGGTTAGCTTCCATTTTGCTACATGAAACATGTATGAATCTCTTGAGTTATAACAAGCAGCTGCCTAACAAGGTATGCCCACTGGTTTAACAGTGCTATGAATGTTATGGGAGTAACCAATCACTTTCTTCTTGGATTTAAGGCCTGCTTCATAAGATTAATCTCATGGCTGGCACTGTTCTGGGGGCCCAGAGCCTCTTGCTAGATAGGTCATAGGCCCTAGTACTATTATTCTGCTAAATAGACACAGTATTAAACCAAGTCCTAAAGGACCTATCAGTTTACTCATAGATTAGTGTGCCTCTCAACATCAGAGAAACTTCTTTTTGTAGAAGGTGATTAACACTGAGACCCACAACTGGTCAATGTGCAGAGAATAGACTGCAGAGTGCCCAGCCCTAAATGTGACAACTCTGTCACATTCCCTCCTCCTAAGGCTCAGAGATTATTTCACAAGAGGGGATGGAAGGATTGTTAAGAGCCAGAGGATGACTACTACGAGCAGACACAAGAGGGCAGTTGCACATACGAACTCACAGCAGTTGTGAGAGCATGTGTAAGACTTGGACAAGACCAAGCCAGACAAAATCCCAGCATGGAGAGGGCAAATGGTGACGAACTCTCATCTCCTAGCTGAGAAGCTATTGGCAACTGATGACTGCTAAGGGAGGAGGACTCAGTTTTCTTCAGGGATGAAGGACATGAGAGGCCACGTATGCTGCAGTAGATAGTCCCACACCCATGCACATATAGAGAGCACTAAGTAGACTCAGTGGGTTTAGAAAGACAAAACACAAATTTGGGAAAGAGAAGGGGATAGATTAGATCAAAACACATTATATGCATGGATGAAATTTTCAAGCAATTAAAAAAAAACAAAGGTAGAGAGGGATTGAGAAAGACACTGATATCAACCTCTTGTCTCCATACATACCTGTGAATATATAACTCCCACCCCCACCCCCCAAAAAAGGAATGGCAGAGGCTGACAGCTGTGCTGAACTGGACCTTCTTAGGGCTGCAAACACAGATGGTGAAGACAAGGCTGGCCTCAGGGGATCCAGGCTGACTGGGGTTGTAGGCTAAATTGTCACCCCAAATATGTCTGCATTTTTCTTGAGGCAAGGTCTTGCTGTGTAGTCTAGACTGGCTCTGAATTTTTAATCTTCCTGCCTCAGCTGCTCAAGCAATCATGATTATAGGCATACATTACCTGTGTCTGAAGTCAGCAGGGTGGTCCTAAGACATTCTGGTCAGACATCTACCAGATCACATCAAGCCACACAGAAAGGACTGGCACTGACAAACTGAGGAGAGGCCTCAGTGGAAACCAAGTTTGCTGACATGTTGATCTTTGACTTCAATGTCAGTACTGTGATTATTCATTGCTGAAGCTACCAGTGTGAGGAGCTGTTATGGCAGCTCTAGCAGAAGTACATCTAAGACAATTCTCCTAAAGGGTCTCCCAGTCTGGCTTTCACCCCAAAGCCCTGCTCCAGCCAGGATGAAGCAGTCCTCATAGGTTTAACTCTGATGTGGACTGGCCAGATACCTGTTGTGTCTGCAGTCTCCCCAGCCACATGAGAGACAGGGATGAAGGCCCCCCAGAGACCCTTTAGTTCTAAACTTCTCTGATTCCCTAATAGTTTTCCGTATGATCTTCAAGCCTATTAAGGAAGTCTGCAGGTGCCACTGACATGGCAACCACCCGTTATCTCATGTTCTTTCCAAATTAAAAAATTTCCAGCTTTAGGGCTGAGAAGAGAAAGATGTAAGAGCAGAGATGAAATTAAGTTATTGATGGAAGCAGTTGCCATGGCAGCATGCTGTCCTTGGAGCTGCCAGCTGCCACTCGATTTCTCCATTTTTCTCCTGCATGAAAAGATAAGGGCCTGCCTCCCACAGAGAGGGAGAAAATAAACTATGTATCTTAATTAGAAATGGTTAACTAACAATGGGAATTTATATCTTTAAAGTGGCTATGCAACCAAGGTACAGGACTTCTCACTTAACAAACCACTAACCATCTTGTTAAAATGCAGACACTAAAATGGTAAGTTTGGAGTGTAGCCTGAGAAGTTGCTTTATCTTAAAGCGTAAAATATAGCTAACTCAAAATCTACTGTCATAATCCTTTTTATTTTGAGAAAAGGTCTCACATATCCCAGGCTGACCTCAGGGTTGGTATGCAGTCAAGGATGACCTTGAACTTCTGATCTTCCTGCCTTCACCTCCTGGACTTATGGATATATGTCTCTATGCTTAGTTTATGCTGTGCTGGGGACTGAACTCAGGGCTCTATTCATTCTACCAACTAAGCTACATTTTCAGCCTCACCATAAACCTTTCTGTTTTAAGAGATAGGGTCTTTGCTGTGTAGCCCAGGTGGCATGACTCACTTCTAAATGCATAAAAGGGTTGAGTCTACTGACATTGTGCACACCATCTCCAAAATACTTTACACACTTTTCTTCTTTCCAGTGCTGGGGATGAATCTGCTAGGCAAGTGCTCTGTTGCCAAGCTGCACCCTTGGCCTCTCCAAAATAATTTTCACCCTACAAAACTGAAACTGTATTCCCATTAAGTAGCACCCATCCCTCAACAGTCTGCATTGGTGACCAGGTGGTGGTGAGGTGGCTGGTGCTGGTCTGTAGGCCAACAGTTTTGAACACTCAAGCTTTTGTTTGGAGATGTTCTTTGTACTGAAATTCGAGGAAGGTGGCAGGCATTCTGACATGTGCAGGCTAGTGTTTTTGTAGGAATTTCCTAGCAAATGGGACAAGAAAACAGGCAATGGGACTTTGGGGGTGTGTGTGGAGAGTGGGCCTACCTAATTCAGACAGATGAGGATATGCTTGGTGCAGGGAGGGTGAACATGTGGGGAGGTGATCTAAGGCATTCCCAGTTGTCATTGCTTGTTCTGGTCTTGAGATGGTCTGAGTGTCCCCCAAGGCTTTAAATGTTGAGGTGTAATCCCCATTACAAAGCACTATAAGTGTGGATGTTTGGTTCTGTAATTGTTTAGTGGTGGGGCCTTTGGGAGGTGATTAGGGTTAAATAAAGCCATCAGAGTGGCGCTTATATGATCCTGTTGGCTTTATAAAGAGGGAAGGAGACTAGAGAAAGAAGCACAAATAGGCATATGTGTGTTCTCTCTTGCCACACAACACACTGCGCTGCTTTAAGACTCTGGTGACAAAAGGCCACCACCAGATACAACAGCAAGTGGGTACACTGTTACATGGACTCACTAAGGCTGGCAGCCTGATGGGCAGCTGAGGTAGCTCCTTCTTTTGGCTATGATGCTGGTATTGACATCTTTGACATTGTCTTTCATTATTGTCAAGGGAGAGAAGTTCCAAATGATAGAATTACCGAGTTGCAATTCAGATCTCACTGGCCCAGGCAAATCAGCCAGTTAGACTCCAGTGCATTTCCTTCCAGTACTATCAGCAACACCAAGGCACACACTACGTTATGACTTTAGCATTTCCATTTGCTGAAAGCAGAATCACCAACAAAGCAGATGACTCACTAAAGGACATCACACCATCTTTTCAATTTGTATTGATTACTAGTGGTGGCGGGTGACCAGCAGATACTTGGCTCACATAAGCAGACAATACTCATTGGCTGTTGAATCGGAAGTGAGGCAAGGCATGTGCATTCTGTGATTCTTCTTGTGTTTTGTCTCCAGCCTCATCAGCCTTTTGCACAGCTGTCTGTGTTGGCTTGTGTGAAATCAGATGGGAAATACTTCTCTCTAGGCCTCCTGTTTGCCCAAGATGCTGGACTTAGTAAATGCTCCCACGACCACACCTGTGAGTGAGCAGCTGGCCTTCTAGACACATATGCTAAAGAAGACACTGGGTTACAGGCAAGACTTCCAGCTTCAGCTTGAAGGAAAGGCCTTGGAGTCATTACTCATTTCCTTTTAACTGGGAAAAAGCAAAGAATGAAAACAAAACAAAATAAACCAATGACTTTAAAAAATATTTATTATTTTTATGTGTATGAGTGTATTGTCTGCATGTATGTGAGTACACCCATGTTGTGCAATGCTGCGGAGGTCAGAAAAGAGCTTCAGATTCCCCTAGAACCGGAGTTAAGAATGGTTTGGAGCTGCCATGTGCTGGGAATCGAACCCTGGTCCTCTGCAAGAGCAGGCAGTGCTCTTAACCACTGAGCCATCTCTCCAGCCCATATAAACAATGACTTTTTAAAGAGCCGTTAGAGAGCTGCAGTTCTCCTTGGGGGACACTGACACCATCTCCAAACCAGAACAAGCAGCAACAGCAGGGAATGCCTTAGTCACCTCCCTACAAGTTCACCCTCCCTGCACCAGGCATATCCTCATCTCCTGTCTGAATTAGGTAGATCCACTGTCCACTCCCCAAAAGTCACATTGCCTAATCTCTTGTCCAACCTAGATCCCATGGAGGGAAAGACCTGACTCTCAAAAGCTGCCCTGACCTCCACACACACATGCCACTGTACTCATGGGCCTGCATACACAACATATCACAAGCAAACAACTGGCAATGCTCAGGAAGAATTAGGAGAAAATGTACCCCCCTCAACCTCCATGTGGCTCTGTGACCTCAGAGGATCCTGACTAAGGACATCACCTGCTCTCAGGGTTCAGTCTCAGTTCTGGGAAACAGAATATACAGGTGCTCTTCCATCTATGGTGGGCTATTTCTTGATAAACCCTTTACAAGTTGAAAGTGATAGATAAAAAGTAGCCCTATGACTACTACTATCAATAGGGTTGATCAGGAGAAAGCAGAGTTTAGTAGCAAAGGAACACATGGGACAGATTCCCTTCTGGGTAGGGAAAATGTCTGCCTGGGTCATGAGCTGGGGTCTTTTTAAAAGGGAGGCTTCTGCTTCCTGCAGAAGGTGGGAAGATGTATTTTGTTT
>NW_008345972.1:2864280-2955234 GCF_000622305.1 Nannospalax galili | reverse complement strand
GGGAAGACTACAGTGGAGAAAAGTCTGCTTCTCTTGACTTCAAAGACCAGGGTGCTTATCAGCTTGGTTCCCTTTTCTCAGGAGCATGAGAAGTCCTTGAGACCCTGTTGGTGAGGGGGCAGGGCTATCTGAACCTTAACAGAAAGCAGAAGTAGAAAACACAGTGAACTAGGTGTGGTGGTGCACACCTGTAATTCCAGCAGCTGGGTGGCAGAGTCTAGTTTGAAAGCAGCCTGGTCTACATAGCCAGGTTCAGGGTAACTTGTGCTAAAATCCTGTCTCAAAAAACAGACAGATGGACCAACAGACCACCCCAACTAAACAAACTAAACCAAACCCCAAAGCCCACCCAAACCATTTAATCTCCTTAATTTAGTGAACTCCGTAGCTTAGCAACACAGCACACTGCAGCACGCTGGCTGCTTCTCATCAGGATCACAGGGCTGACTAGGAGCTGCTTCCACCTGCTGCTACCCACCACTATGAGATCATACCACATAGCTAGCCCAAGAAAAGGTACACATTCACAGTTCCAAGTATGGTTTCTACTGAATATGCATCATTTGGACACAAATGCCAAGCAGAAAAACTGTAAATCAAACTATAAATTGTGTCCCACTTGTAGTTGTAAATATAATCTCTTCACATAATCTCAGACACACAAATTATTTTAAGCTTTTACATTTACAATTTTATTTTTAAATTATATATATATATATATCATACACATCCATGCTGTGCAAAGCCCACAGAGGCCAGAAAAGGGAATTGGAGTTACAGATGGCTGTTAGTTGCCATGTGGGTGCTGGGAACTGAAGCTGGGTCCTCTGCAAGAGCAGGCAGTGCTCTTAATCATTGAGCCATCTCTCCAGGCCCAACAGTTGTGTTGTGCTTGTGCCATGACATACTTGTGGTGGTCAGAGGACAATCCATATCTCTCCTTTCACCATGTGGGTTCCAGGGACTGAACTTGGGTCATCAGGCTTGGTGGCCTTTACCCGCTGAACCATCTTGTCAGCCCTTGCTTTTGAGACATTGTCTGTATGTAGCCCAGGCTGGTCTGCAACAACTTGTGATCCTTTTGCCTTAGCATCTAAGTGCTGGGATTATAGGCCTGCACCACCACACTGACCCAAAGTCTATGTAAACTGAATGTATCAATTGGGGAGGGGGGTGGCAAAATGACAGCTGTTCTGAGACAGAGGTTGACCATGTAGCCTAGGCTGCCCTAGAACTTGTGTTCCTCTCACCTCAGGATCCGGGCTTGCTCTCTAGCATGTCCTTAAAATTCTTCCTAAGTTTCATAATTCCCTTTCCGTTCTTGCCAGGATCACTAAAAGCACCGAGCCTATTGGTTGGGATGGGGCTGCAGCTTGGTGGTGGAACAGGTGTTTAGCAAGTACAAAGCCTGGGATTCAGTCCCAAGCATCTCTTGATGAACCTGTTGTGGATGGTGCCTCTCAGAAATCCCCTAGTGTACCAAATGTGCATTTTTTTTTTTAATAGCAGAGTGGGGGCCACACCCACTGGGAGGGGATGGCGACCCCTGTGGGCCAGCCCCCACAAATGTGCAGTCCTATGAGTACTGGAGACTGGGGCAGTCATGGTCAGGCTAACCCCAGAAGCAGTGCTCCCATGGGTGCAGCTTGGGGAGGTCTTGGCTTCCACCATGGGAAAAGCCTTGCCTCTGCTCTGCCCTGAGGAGTTGTAGTCTTGGCCCTTTCCTCCACCTTCCACTTTGTTCCAACACTGGAAGAGTCAGACCTGGTGGGAACAAGCTAGGAATTTACCCTTGGGTCTGGCAAATGGTCCAGTCCAGCCCTCTGGTGAGGGGCCTCAACAGGTGTGGCTCTGCAGCCCCAGAGCTTTCTGTGACCTGGTTCCTGCTGTGTGATTGCTGCTGTGGATGGGACTGAGGTGGGGATGTGCTGGGGAGGATGCTGCTGCCATCACGGACCAGAGCAATTGGGGCTCTTTCCAAGACTGGACATAACCAAGGAAACAGAAAGCTCAAGCAAGCAGGACAACAGAGGGAATGGGGATAGGGGTGGGGAGGAAGTTGTGTGCAGCAGGCCCCCCTGGGGCAGGTAGTCAGGCTGACCAAGCCCAAGACCCTGAGTAGCAGGGTCCATTTGAACCTAGATCCTGGGCTTGTCTGTGCATTCCAGGGGGGCAACTAACCAAGCTGGTCCATGCGACTCATCCCCAAGTGAGTCACAGCTCAGCAGCAGCCTGCCGATCTGCTGCCTGGCCTTGGCTACCAGAATGTCCCAATACTGGCCCTTGAGGGCAGGGGCACCTTGTTTTCTTCTGAGAGCTCCTCTGTGGGTGGACACCTATTCTCTGATCTCAAGTGGACATCACACTTAAACAGCCTGTTTTGAAGTGGAAATGGCAGGTGCACACAGACATGCAACCCCAAGCTGGCTTTGTCAGTGTTGGATGTACAAACAGTGGCCTAAAGGGGCATCTGTACAGTTCTATGTGGTTTCTGTTTTTGTGTACAGATCCTAGATCCTTCCCTTCCCTTCAGAGACAAACTGGCATCAAGCTGGGGCCAGCCCTCCTTCCCCGCTCCGGCTCAGGCTAATGGCTTGAACTGCAGGCCATGTACTCACCCTGTTCCCAGCCTCCACTGTTGGTCAGACACTGAAAGGGGACAGAGCTGAGGCTTCTCTAGTTTCCTTGTGCTGTCTACTGGCAGCAACTTGCCATCCTTCAACAGAATTCACTTTGACAGCTGCACCTGGTGCTTTCTGCTTTGGTAGATGCCAGGCTTCAAGCCTTTGCTTCCCAATGAGCATCCCTGCATCAATTCTTCCAACCTTTCCTTGAGGTAGGATGTGCTGCCACTAACAGTATGGCTTTCTCCTTTTAATATATTTTGGTCCTACATTCCCTTCTCAACCAAAATATGTTCTGACAAGGCAGCTAATCTCACAGATGTAGGGTTTAAAGTAATAATAAAAAAACACAAAAATGTGTCTATGTATACTTGTGTGCATCTGAGTCCTGAGGATGAAACTCAGAATGTCAAGCTTGGTGGCAAGTCCCTGTATCTGGGGAGCTATCTCACTGGCCCAGATGTAGACTTGTTTTCAACTTGGTAGCAATCATGCAATATTTTTAAAAAATTTTATTTTTATTTTATGTGTATGCGTGTATTGCCTGCATGTATGTAAGTGCGCCCGTGTTGTACAATTCCCCAGAGGTCAGAAGAGGCTGTTGGATCCCCTGGGACTGGAGTTACAGAGTTGTTAGCTGCCATGTGGGTGCTGGGATTTGAACCCAGGTCTTCTGTAAGAACAGTCAGTGTTCTTAACCACTGAGCTATCTCTCCAGCCCCGCAATATTTTCTAATATTGCTGGAGCAGGGTGTCTAGCTCATTCCTGTAGGATGGCATTATGCTGTAAGCACTTAGGCACTTAGTTTTTTAATTAGACCAAACAAATGAAGTAAACCCCTGGCTTCCCAGGTGGACCACCAAGGAGAGCCTTCCCTTCCTTCAAACCTACTGCCGTGTAGATTTGGTCTCTCTCCTCATTTGTATGGCTTCTCCAGACACCAGTCTAACTCCTCCCTGTACTTTTAAGCCAGGAAGATGAGTATGCTCTCTACTAGGTGTGTTCAGCCTTCTTTGTGACATGTCATCTACAAAGTGACACAAGAACCATACTTGAGTTACAAAACAATCTCATGTTTTAAGGAAGTTTACGATTTTGTGTTGGGCATCATTTGTTGCTATCCTGGGGTGCAAGCTGCTTGTGGGCCACAGGTTGGACACTTGTGGGTGGGCCCCTGCTGCCAGCTTGGTCCAGTGTGGAGTTGCTGACAGTTGCCTTCGGTCTTGATGTTTCCTTGGTTGCTGCTTCTGTGGTATTTTCTCTTCTATGGTTTCTTCATTACTCGAAGAAGTGGTAGGTAGACAGTTGAGGGGGCCAGTAAACTTTGTCAGAGATTCCATCTCATGAAAGGACACTGGTGAGAAAGGCATTTGAAAGCTCGAAAACATGGCATTGTGGAATGTGTACGTCAAACAAATGGTCAAAAGCAATTTCAAAACCAGAACATTTTGGGGTACTGGACCTTGTGCATGCTGGGCAAGTGCTGTATACCACCAAGCTGCATCTCCAGCTTCAGAATACTTCAAGTCAGAATGGTATCTTTGGTCTTGTCTCAGTGTCCTCCCACTCTTTGTGCTCAGTCTACCTCAGAAAACCTATGTTTTTCTGGCCTCAGATGACTGATGGAATCCCCAAGCCCATGGAGTGGGAGCACAAGTGTGCAAAGGGGAAAGGGAAGCATCCAGGGAGAAAAAGTAAGAATGCTCTCTAAATTAGGTGATACAGGTGTATGGGATTGGTAATCTGGCACCTGATTCTCCAAACTACCTTCAGCTCTGGTCCCAGTGCTCCAGTCTGTACACCTCACACCTGTCCCTTCTCTACCTGCTTAGAGTCTATTACTGGGTTTCCCATCTTAGAGCTGTGTTGTCCCTGGCTCCATGGCAGCTTCTGCTCACCATTCACACATCTAATGGGTTGGTTCTCTTCTGGTCTTAACTCCACAAAAGGGACACTGGTTCCCCTGTTCCTTGTAGCTAAGAAATTCAAGAGCAATCTCACCAAACTAGGTGCTGTCCTTGCCTACTTCCTGTTTATAGACACAGTCTTGCTACGTAGCCCAGGCAGGACTTGAACTTAACTATTTTTTTAAGTCTATGACCTTAAAAAGCCTAGGCTTCCTGTTCTTGGCCTGGCCTAACCCATCACAGTTCCAAAGCTGGGATGTGACACAGGTCCCATCAGTTGAGGGAAAGATCATTGCTAAGCTCAGATGCCAATATAAGAAATTAGGCTGGGGCTGGAGAGATGGCTCAGTGGTTAAGAACACTGACTGTTCTTGCAGAAGACCCGGCTTCGAATCCCGGCACCCACATGGCAGCTAACAACTGTCTGTAACTCCAGTTCCAGGGTTTTTGATGGCCTCTTCTGTCCTTGTGGGCATTGCATGACATGGGTGCATTTACCTACCTGCAGGCAATACACTCACACACATAAAATAAAAATAATAAAATATTAAAAAAAAATTAGTCTGGAGGTGAGATGAGTGGAAGAACACTTGTTCTTAATGGAGGTTCTGGATTCATTGTCCAGCACTGTAAACATCCAAAACAGAAACAGGTACCCCACCCACATGGACTCTCAACTTTGGGAAGGGGAAATTATGAAAATAAGAATGAAGGGAAAGAAGGAAACAAAAGAACTTCCCCAGATAATCAGTATTTAAGATGCCCTTCATTTCAAAGAGAACCCTCACCTCCATCTTCCATGTGCACCATGGCTGACACCCAAAGCCACAAGAGTGTGAAGGCCATCGAGATGGCCCTGGTGATACCCTCAGAAAGCTGTTTTTAGAATTATTGCTTTTCACATTCCTGTTACTGTTACTTTTTAAATGTACACATTATGGATCGCCACAGAGAAGTATTACCAAAGGTACTAGAGACAGGTTTCTAAAACAGTTCTTGTCTTTTTCCTTTCTGAAGAAAGGTTTTCTTGAGCTTTATGTATCGCCCTTCCCCACAGAGCTGCAACTCTGGGAGTTCTTGAAGACAGCAATGGCAAGAAGGAAGCTGGCTGCTGGCTTTGCAGGTCTGTGGCAGAAACATCAGTGTTTGCTGAATTCATCTGAGATTACTAAACCAGAGTAAAATTCACATGGACAAGTTTCTTCCACTGTGTGATCTGCAACTGAAACTGGACAGCCTCCTCATTTCCTTCTTCCTAGCTACTGCTACCATCTTAATATGACTATCTATGAAGGCAACACATCCAAAGTGATGGGCTCTGGGCTCTCCCAACAGTCCTGCTGACTTTTCTACTTTCCACAGACCCAGTCAAGGCTCCTGTTCTGTGCTACTTTCAAAGAATCTAGACACAAACATAACCACTGCCTCCTGCCATATCCTCTGTGTCTGCAGTTCATACCATGTGGTCTTGGCCTGCCCATCACATTCCCTTTCCCACGGCCCTCTGGCTTGGTTTCTGCTTGTGTCTCTGCTCCGTCTTGTCCCCTTGAAACTGTGCTTTGCCCAGCCTAGCTAACAGCAAAGTCCTCATACAGGACTTTGGGCCCTCAATGGGGGGGGGGGGGCAGTCCTCTCATTTCCACTTCTCACTGAGGGTCTTCCTCATCATTATCAGAGACCTTGATTACTATTTCACCTGGAAAAGACATGGTATGAGGGAGCACCTCCCATTTCCTCCCTCCCATCTAGAAAATGATCGTCTTTAGCCATCCTTGATGCCAGATTCAGAAGAGCCCAGTGCACTCCTCCTGGCCCCATAAAAAAGCATTTAGGAAGACATGCTGTTTAGTGAGTACCTGCTCTGAGGTACTATGGTAATCACTTTGGATATATCTGTATACTCTTCCACATTCAAGGCAAGTGGAACTGGTTCCCTTGGTAGCTGACAGTCTGTAGAGTCTGAGTACAGAGACAGCCAGTTACAGCTAGAGTGGAGGGGCAGTGGTCAACCTAGCCTTAGGGACCCAAAGCCTGTCTTTCTATCCTACCATATCTAAAAACATTACCCAGTGCCTGTCTTTAAAATAAGTCACTGTATTGTCTCCAATATTGACGAGATCCAAATGTTCAACACATGCTAAGAGTCCTAAATACTTGATGTGAAAGAGGACTGCATCTGATATCTGCCCTACTCTTGCCTATACGCGTCTGAAAAGCGACCTGAACAACTGATAGAGACTAAAACCCCACACTCACCCCAGAGCCCCAGTCTGTGATCCTACTACTAATGCTACCAGTAGAAGTCAGAGGGCACACTGTACTGGAGGACTAAATGGTTCTGTACTTCACATGTGAAACTGCAATTAAACTGTACGTGCACAATACTGTTATTCTGGTAATACAGTGACACAATTTAATGATTCTAAGGATTTTTTTTTTGTATTTTTTTTTTTTACAAGTCGGGTGCCATAAACATTCAAATAATCCACCTTTTAAAAATTACGTTTACAACATCAAAAGAATTAAGATGAAATATAAACCTTTCTACTTACAATTTTTATACAGATTAACCAAATCACAATACCACAAATAAATGTTAAAGTTTAACAATATAATGAATAAACATTCGGATTCTTAATAAAATCTTCCTTCAACATTTTTTTTTTAAAACTTACCATTATCCTAAATAATCTATGCAGAGTTTGGGATACAATACCAAAAAGGCACCAACAGTACAAAGCAGATACAAAGCAATGTCAGAACGTTCTGGAGTGTTCTACATGGATAAACAGCACAAAAAGGCAACAAGCTTTAGGTAAACCTGATGTAATCCTAGAGAATTCACTCTGGATTCCCACTGTTGCTGATCCACCATGTCAAGTTGGATACAGTAAGAGAAATCACACTATTTACCCACTCTTACATGCTTCTTATCTGGGTTATAGGATACCATATTTCAAACACCAGCGTAACAATTTTAAAGCACAAATGCTTTAAAAATGTATAAGCAAAAGGACTGCTCAAGTTTTCAAAACCATTACAATTACAAAAATATTTCCCTTGAATTTGGGATTGCTCCAAAACATTGATTTACAAATACAAAAGTATTATGGAGGGACCCAAAGCATACGTGTATAATATGTATGTGTGTATTAACAGACTGTTACCATACTATATAAAAAAGTTACCAATTCAAAACCATATTAACATGAGCAAATAAAGATAAAAGTCTCTTCTGAATGGTCTGAATACTGTATGGCATGCAGTGTGGTGATCTACCTTGTGATTCCTCAGAGACAACCATAACTTCCCCAAACTAATGATTACCTCCACCTTTACTGCTTGTACCCAAAACAGGCAGGAACGAGTGTGAGGTGGATATAAATGTACTACATGCTATGCACTGCACACAGAACACCATGTTCTTTTACCTAGAGGCCTCAATGGTTTATGTCACTGTCAGCTCTGTAGACTGAGTCAGAGCAGTGCCCACTGTGGCTCTAGCATCTACCCTACTAGCTTGGTGGGTGTCTTTTTTTCATACTAAATGAAAGGAGTGGAATGTTTTAACAAGAGTTTTTTGCTCACATTTTAAGACACCAATAAAGCCACCCAATGGACAGCTTATCTATGCATACAAATAATGTAGGCACTCAGTGTCACCAGTGTGAACTGAGATGACCTAATCTGTTTATCTTTAGAAATGTAAGGAGAGTCTCAAAATGAGGAGTTCATTATACCTAACAGTTATCAGTTTCCATAGGTACCTTGGTTTTGACAGCTCTTTGACCTGTTAATTATATTTGTCACGGTGCTAAAAAAAAGAAAGAAAAAAAAAAAGCAGGACTTGCAGTGCAGTGACCCTAGAATGCCTTGAGTAGTTTCATGCCAATCTCATTCCATAATACTAGGAAAGGAGACAGCAAAAGCTCAGTCCCCAGATATTAGAAGCTGAGACTATGGTTTCTTTATTTAGAAGATTGCAAATCAAATCTCATAATATGAATATTTCCTTTAAAAAATACAAAGAAACAAATAGTGAAACGGTCAATGTTTCTTTAAAAAAATGAAAACTGACTACTGGTGTATCAAATAACAGTTGATTTTCTGTCCTGTCAATGCTGGGTGGGCTTCACCTTAGGTCTGTGTGGAAGTGAAAAGCATGTATTTAGGGCAAGATCAAGATGTGCTTCTGGTTTCTGAGGATGTGTCAGCCATCCTTTAGCCAGGTGAGGTGTGAGTGTCAGCACCGAACCTGGTGGCAGATGCCATGGGATATTCAGCAGCTCCTCCTTCCCCCGAATTCGGATGCCCAGCAACAGCCCTGGGGCACACGGGTGGGCAAGCCCTCTTCAAAGGGAGCCAGAGATTCCAACCTGGTATGTTTGGGCGTCATCATTCCTGTCTATTTGAGACCTATCATTTTTAACAGGGGAGTATGTCAAACTCATCTCTAAACAGAGGGTAAAAAGACCTTTTTGAGTCACCTTATGTGAACTGGTGAGTGACACAGTGCCCAGGGGGGTAAAGTGAGGCCCATGAACATTTCTGTTTGAAGCACAAATTGAATATGACTGTCCACTTAAGACACGCTGATCCAGAGGAAATCAAAACTGAATCTTATCATGAATGTGGAGATAAAAATTTACATTTATTTCCATGAATTACAAGTGCATTGCTGTTCATATTAGCAGGCAGTCTTTATATAACCCATTCTCCATTGCTGTCAAAAATCAAACAAGAAAAAAAAAAAGGACAGCTGAGAAATGAAAAGCTAAAAACAGAATTATTGTTCCTAAATGATCTGCTGGATAGCATTCTTTGTGGAACACAACTCAGAGGTCACAATAGATTTTGCTCAGTCATAGGATGTGGCACTTGGACAGTGGTCTCTGTACAGAAAGCCGTAACAGTCATGCGAGGGCACAGTAAGTATTGAACAAGGCAAACTTCTCATCAGAGAGCAGTGGGGGAGCCAGGAGGCACTGCACTGGGACAACACCGTCAACTCCACAGCACACAGCGCAGGAACAAATATTAGAGAGATCAGGAAATATGGAGAGCTCTGAACATAACTTTAGTGCTAGCTTTTTATGACGTTCGTAACTCAGCAGTACCAGAAATATCTTAAAGTACTTGGCGACAGAACAGAGCTTCATGTTGAGAGCTCATGAAGGTTTTATTACAAATCATTATACCGTAGGTTGAAAAGTGAGCTTGAGATGCTGACATGCTGTAGAAGGAAAAGAACTGTACACTTTCTCATTTAAAGACGCAGTGTTCCTCTTTGCTAAATCCTGAGGCATTGAATGTGGTTACTCAAAGAGCCTCGTGCATGAAACAGCTCAAGGCATTTGCACACTGGAGTATGGAGCTCCACCCTGAACATCCAGGTCAGCTTGCTCACTACTTCTCCAGAAACTTCCACAGCTCAGTGTGTGACCATGTGCATATCTTGCACCAAATGCCAAGCACAGCTGTTACACTAAGGATAGCAAGTAACACTTTTTGTCAAGTGCTACACCTCTATAACAATAAAAGTAACCACAGGAAATCTGCAGAATAACATTACTAGTGCAGTGCTTCCTTTCTAGAAAAATGATTAAATTTCTTAAAAGCTGGGCAAAAGATACATACCTTAAATATGTGACTAACATGATATACACAGACAAGTGCTCCCAAAGGACTCCCGAGACGGAAGCACCTGCTGGAGGCTGCAACACCATTCAAGGTATTTCCACAAGCCCCTGCTCTGGGGGGATGGTTATAGTCAACAGATGAAGTGCAAATTTGGGGCTGTCACTGACTTAAAGTGCCCTAGGTAATAGCCTTCCCTATTGTAAAGTGAGAGGCCAGTGACTGGAGCCAGTCTGGAAAGACTCTTGCTCTGGTGAGGCCGCACAGTTCAGCAGGGTGACATGTAGAAAGGATTCAGGAAAGGGAGGAACCACTGCATCTTTCAAACCAGAAAGCAGTTAGTGACTAAAGCAACGGTAAGCAGCAGGTGCACTCAAAGTACATACTGCTGCAGGTCACTGGTGGGTGACACACACAAGGGTGCCAGGAAGAATTCTCTGGACTGAAGGAATTCTTTGAAAGCATAAAAGCCACTACTACCAGAAACTGCCCCTCCGAATGGCTCAAAGGAGTCAAAGTAGATAAGCTGAGACAGGCTGGAGACAGGACCAGGGGTCAAGAACTGGGAAGAACACCAATATCCGAGCACGTCCAGTCCTCTGAGCCCTTGTCCTGTAAAAATAAAAATAAAAAGACAAACCCAAGAGTAAGGATTGAACCATGTCAGAACAATAAAAGTAGCAACAGCACAAAATGGCCAAGTGAAAACGAAGGGGAATAAAGAACAGAAGAAAAGGTCACTGTACTCACACATACCTGACATGTGTAACACATGCCAGTTCTCAAAGGGCCGGAGCTCTGCCCTCATGTCACAGGTACCTTTCTCAGTTCTTAGAGGCTGTTTCTGTAACACTTGCAGGGAATACACATGTGCACATATATTGACAATCATTGCCAGTTGGCTTCCCAAGATGCCCTTTACTAGCAATGTGGTATCTACCATTCCAGTAATCAAAATTTTAAAGAACGTTGTAAAATACTACATCCATCTCTGTTGGAAAGATCTACTTCCTCCTGTGTTTAGTACATTCTCTGGGTGGTTAGGTAGGACAAGGTTGGCTATGTATGCAATGAGATGTGTGGTGTTAATGCCTAGGTCTTCTCTGTGGGCACTGAGGGGAGAGGACTGGAATTCTGGAAAGGTGAGAACTGTAGCTGGTTCCCATCGGCAGAAGGTGAAATGGAACATCCATGTCAGAAAACTTGCCAGCTATCTTCCTGTCAGCTTCCATTTGTCTACAGTCAGTCAGGGACCCCTGGAGAGCTGGGGGCCTGCATTTGGTCACTTGCAGTACCACCCCAGGAAAACACAAGTCACATTTCTCCTTTATTCTTATGAGATGTTTTTATTTGGGAGAAACTGTACACCAAACCAAATCTACTCTCACCATTTACAGGCTAGTGATTCTGAGCCCTGAGTATCAAGAGTCTCTGGAGGGCTTGTTAATGTTTGCATTACTAGGATGGGGACAGATGGCCTTTACTCAGGAGAGTCAATGCCACAAAGGACTTGTCAAATCCGGCATGGTGGCGCACACCTTTAAACCCAGGACCGGGAGGCAGAGGCAGGTGAATCTCTAGGATATCAAGGCCAACCTGGTCTACATAGTGAGTTCCAGGCCAGCCAAGGCTACAGGGAAACCCTCTGTCCTAGTTTATTTCTTCATTGCTGTGACAAAATACTCTGACCACTACCAACTTGGGGAGGAAAGGGTTTATTTGTCTTACATCTCCCAGGTCACAGTTCATCAGGGAGCCCAAGGTAGGAACTCAGGGCAGGAACCTGGAGGCAGGAGCTAGAGCACAGGCCATGAAGGAACACTGCTTACTGGCTTGCTCCCCTGGCCCCTGCTCAGCCTGCTTTCTTATGCAACACGGCCCACATGCCCAGGGGTGACACCACCCACAGTGGGCTGGACCCTCCCACATCACTCATCAAGAAGATGCCCTCAGACATGGCCACAGGCTAGTCCAATAGAGGCAATTCCCCAACTGAGGCTCCCTCAACCCAGGTTTATCAAGTTGACACTAAAGCTAACCAGCACACCCTGTCTCAAAAAGACTTAAAAATAAATAAAATAAAATAACTTGTCATCAGAGACCTATCTATAAGCAAAATATAACAAAAACACTCTGACTTAAGGCTACCATATGGACATCATTAACAAGTTTCTAGCTGTTTCTTGCTGCAGCTAAGCAGTTGAGCTCACCTTGACAGCCTAGAAAGTTCAACTCAGCTACTTTACTCAAGAGGCTCTGCCTGACTCTTTGGGGCCTGCTGGACCCTTACTCACCTCTGCTCTAGTAACCCTGACACTGTATATACACATTTGCTCCTTACCTGCTCCATACTATCAAGCTTCAGGATAAGAAAACTTGGGTCTTACTCATCTTTGTTTCCTTCCTAACTGGGAACATTCAATGCTGACTAAATTAACGATGAAAAAACGAATCTTTCTGCCAACCACAGATTTCTATCCATACTACACATGGGTACTGCTTCTCCCCTGCTAGGTTGCTTCTGCTTAGCTCACACCCCATTATTGGGCACAGACTGCATGTCTGAATTAAGACAAGCATGACCGAGACTGGAGACCACTGATGGGCTTACAGAAAATGGCCTATGTGAGGAACTGTTAAGAAGCTGCTTAGCTCAATCTTCAAGGCCAGGGGTTAGTAAATTGTTCTGTAAAGGCCAAAGAGTACATGTCTTGGATTTTGTATGCCTATTGGATCTTTCACAATTACCCCATCTACTGTTGTAGAACTAAAGCAGTCACAGGCGACCCATGAGCACGTGCATGGCTGTGTGCAGACACAACTTTATTTAACACAGGAAGCAGGCTGACCCAGGTCCAGTCAATGTGACCTTGTGCAGTCACTGGGAGAGCAAGTCCTGGAACTTCCTGAAGGGAGAACGGCTCTTGGGAAACAGATAAGCTGTTACACAGTGTCTTATAGAGAAGCCAGGAAGGAAACTCTGTGGGGACTGCCTGCATCAGTGACAGACTGCACAACTCACTGCCCAAGGTAAATGTAACAGACTGTTGTATTTGAATGCTCCTCGATGCCCTATTTTATACCGCACTATCTGTACTGTGGGCATGAGCTCCTTCTGGCCTTACTGAGCTGAGAGCTTGTTTATCAGGGTATACATAGGTTTAGTGGTACTCCATTCCCTCTTCCAGGTGCCAGGCTTAGGAAATCTGAGATCTTCCCCACTTTGCTTCTCCTCCACCCCCTAGAATCCATGGTTTCTTACCAATAGGCCCCTTATCCAAAGCCGTGGCCACTTTGCCAGGGAAAAGCAGATTTTAGCTGACCTCCTACCTGGTCTTCATTACAGCCCCATCTGCTCTGATGTCAGACATTTCCCTCTTTGCTACTTTGGGAAGACAGGGCTTTGGCATGTATCCCAGTGTGACCTCAAACAACCTGAGTGCTGGGATTACAGGTGTGCAGCACTATATTTAGCTCAGATTGTCCACCCTACAAACTATTAAATGTATAGTTCTAAGATCTCCTATCAACTGGCTTTGAGGGCTCTGCTCTGAGACCATGCCCACCTTGGCCCATCTTCCTTTCTCTGGGTCTCTATTCTTAGTGACTGGGCACCCTACCACCAGGCTTCCTTGGTAGCTGGCTTCAGGTGAGATCTTGCATCCTTCCTTTATTGCTTCCAATGACACCTGCAATACAGGCTCTAGAAGTTGTCCTGGCTTTTCAAGAGGGTAGTGTAAATGAAAAAGGTTGCTTTAGGCATTCTGCAATCCTGAGTCAGTAGTGGTAGAGGCTTCTGATCCCACTGTCTCCTCAGTGCTCATGGAAGCTGTCAGCTGCAGTTTCATGGGTTTTCCAGCACCCTCCCTTGATCAGGGATCTGGTTAATACCTTTTTCCCATTTGCTGCTTTAGCTGGAGATGAGGGACAGTTACCTGCCTTGTGAGTAATCTTGGTAACTTTATATTCCCTCTTTGCTCTCTAGCCCTTCTAGTCCCTTTCTGATCAATTCACAGCTTTCACTGGAATGACCAGGACTGGCTCCTGGTTTCCAGTCTGAACCCTGGCCAAGTCACCCAGACCCCAATATATGCTGACAAAAAGCACAAGAAAGAGTGGAGGTGAGATCTACTTCACAAGTTCTCAAAGGAGAACCACTAAACTGATCTAATAAAACCCCTGATTGGCTGGATGTGGTATAGCATATCTTTAATCCCAGCACTTGGGAGGCAGATTCAGGTAGATTTCTGTGAAATTGAGGCCAGCCTGGTCAAGTTTCAGGCCAACTGTGGCCAACAGGGAAAAACAGTCTCAAAACAAAACAAAACAAAAAAAGTCCCACCAAACCCAAACAAACTCCATTATAGTCTCCTGTTCAACAGAACCTTGATGTACCTTGGGCATTAGGTCTACAGTCTGTATTATAATAAACATGGCTGCTTATAAAAAGACAGCTTCAGGGGCTGGAGAGATGGCTCAGCAGTTAAGAGCACTGACTGGTCTTGCAGAGGACTTGGGTTCGATTCGCAGCACCCACATGGCGGCTATGAACCAGCCTTAACTCCAGTTTCAGGGGAATCTGACGTCCTCTTCTGACCCCCACGGCATTGTACCACATGGGTGCACTCACATACATGCAGGCAATACACTCATACACATAAAATAAAAATAATAAATAAAATAGTAAAAAAAAAAAAAAAAAAAAAAAAAAAAAAAAAAAAAAAAAAAAGACAGCTCGAGCCCCCTCCACGCTGCTTCTGTACAAATCATTTCCCAGCAAACTTCATCCCTGTCCACAATGCTTTACCTCAACACTTATTCTCTCTCCTTTTGCCACATACTCTTCCCCAGTACCTAAACTCATGCGGCTCCACCCAGGTCCAGATTAATCCTTCTGAGACTCTCCTTGTTAAATCTTTTCTGAGTTTCTCTTGCCTGCATTTCAGGTGTAAACCAAGAACACTGTTTAGGCCTCTGGTGTGCAGTATCATCTGAGGAACCAGGTCAGACATGTTCTCCAGGGACAAGTTCCTGTATGTTTATTTCATTTGTATCTATATCATCAGAGGAAGCATGTATGGAAGATTCTAACACTGTGGATTTACTTACTCTGTAGTTATGCTTTCTACAAGAGGAAGGGAGTCTTGATGAGAGGCCTTTACAGAGATGCTGATGTACTGTGAATCTGTCCAAGCACAGTCAGCAAGGAAAGGACAAGAACCCAAAGATGAACAAACAGCTGCCAAATAAGCACATTTGTTATCCTTGAGCAGAAACAAAAGGGACTTCTAATTCCTAATTACAAATGGGTATTGTGGTAGCAGGTGGGAGGAACATAACTTCTGAAGAAGTAAATAAAACTTTCTCCATTATTCAGTTCCAATTTAAAGGAGCATGGAGGGGCTGGAGAGAGAGTTCAATGGTAAGAGTAATGGCTGCTCTTGTAGAGGACCCGGGTTCAGTTCCTAGCACCCACATAACAGCTAAAAACTGTCTGTAACTCCAGTTCTATAGGATCCAACATCCTCCTTCCCCCTTCCCATGATGTGCCTCTTCTCTCTTGCCTTTCCAGGCAGTTTCTTCTGTACAGTCTCTGGGATTCTTCCCTCTCACACATTGTTTTCCTAGCACTCTCTTGGCTTAATTCTCCTATCACTGCTTGTCCTGACTTGAGTTTCAGTTATAGCACTGAGTGAATTAAATTCTATCTTCTCAAATCTTTAGTTTTCAATGTTTTTATTGGCATATATTAATTTTACATAATAACAGGTTTTCAACAACATTTTCATACATATATAATGTATATTCACCCATTACTTTCTCCCATTAATCTCCTCCCTCTTCTCAAATATTAGGTACCTTCTTAGCATGCATGAGGCCTTGGATTCAACGTCATATGAAGCAAAAAAAGAATTGTCAGGAATGAACACCTCAAACTTGTTCCTTCCCATGAACTATTTTCTCACATCCATATACTCTCAAAACAACACGATCACAGTAGCTATTATTCTTTAGTTTTGGTTGAGACCCCATCTTACTATCCATCCTTGGCTGGCCTGGAATTCACTAAATAGACCGCATTGGTCTTGAACTCACAGAGATCAGTCTACCTATTTCTCTAGTGCTGGGAGTAAAGGCATGTGCCACCACTCCCAGCTCAACAGTAATTATTACTCTAAAAACTGCCACTTTTAATTTCACATCAACTTCATGTCATCACAATCTGTGAAAGACGGGTGTAATTTCTCCAGTTTCAAGTTGTGAAGCAATCAGAATAAAACCTACATTCAATTGAAGAGGAATACATTCTTTTTCTTTCTCATGATATTTTTTAACTTGTACTCTCTCTCCATTGCTAGGGTTAACCGTACGGTTAAAGTTTTAGGTACCAACTGGGCGTGGTGCTGCATGCCTTTAATCCCAGCACTGGGGAGGCAGAGGCAGGCAGATTTCTGTGAATTCCAGGCCAGGCTGGTCTACATAGTGAGTTCCAGGCCAGCTGGGGCTACAAAGGAGACCCTGTCTTAAAAAAAAAAGTTTTAGGTACCTGACAAGTTTAAGATCTGTATCCTGGCTGGAATCTAGCAGTCTCTTCAAAAATGAGTTCTTTGAGCTTCTCTTTAGGCAAGTCATCCAATTCCATGTCAAACTTGAATGGTGCTTCAGCAATGGGCTTTAAGAGAAAACAAAACATTTACTAAAAAGTTATTATGGCTAAGACAGTAATTTAACTGAATCATAATATGACTCTGGACTGATGCCTCACAAAACCCGAAAGCCCCAGAGCTAGGGTTACAGCTCAACAGTAGCGTGTGTGAAGCCCTGGGCTCCATCCTAGCACAGTACAAAAACAGAGTAGGAGTAACTGACTATTTTGGTAATTCTGCTGGACTCACCACAAATCCCAGAATAATTTTCCAAATGTTTTAAGGCACCAAATGCTACAATTACAGAACTAGGGATGTTGGTATGTTAATACAATCAGAAAAAAAAACAACAAAAACCTAGCCCAGTCTGGTGGCACTTGTCTATAATCCCTACTACTTGGGAGGCTGAGACTAGAGGACTGTAAGTTTGAGGTCAGCCTGGGGAACTTAGCAACATCTTATCTTGAAGTAAAAAGGGGCCAGGTGTGGTGGCGTACGCCTGTAGTCCCAAGCACTTGGGAGCCAGAGGCAGGCGGATCCCTGTGAGTTCAAGGCCAGCCTGGTCTACATAGTGAGTTCCAGGACAGCTGGGGCTACAGGGAGACGCTGTCTCAAAAAGACCAAAATATATATATATAGTAAAAAGGGTTGGGGATATTGGCTCAATGGTAGAGCACTTGTCTAGTATGCACAAGGCCCTGGGATCCATGTCTAGTATCACAAAATGAAAATGTTAAACTGAAACTAAAATAAAAAGATTTGATTTAAAGAAATTAACAGTATGAAGAAATATAATGATACTGTTGTCTGAAGGAATCTTATAGAGCTATTAAAAACAAAGCTTCAACGTATCATGGGGAAATGCCCATGTTTGCATATAAGTGAAATAACCTTAAAAAAATGTAGACATGAAAAAATATAAGACTGGGAAGAAAGGGCTCCTTACCCTAATCTAAAGACTTTGTTGAAAGACAAAGTTTTGCTTTGTATATAGTCCAACTTGGTCTTAAATTTACAATCAATTACCTTGAACTGATTGATCCCTCTTGCCTCCACCTCCCAAGTGCTGGGATTATAGCATGTGCCACCATGTCCTGTTTTATGCATTGCTGGGGACTGAATCCAGGGCTTTATGGATGTTGTATCAATATGAGCAACAACCTAGCCTCATATTTTGACTTTTCAAAGATATCATTCTTTACATTTATTTATAATTTTGTGTGTATGTGTGTGGGAGCATGTGTGACAAAGTATGCACAGGAAGTCAGAGGACAACCTGCAGGAGCTTACCACGTGGGTCCTGGGGATCAGCTTGTCAGCAAGTACATTTACCTGCTGAGCCATCTTGTTGATCCCATATTTTGATTTAAAAAAAAAGGGAGGGGGTGTCTGGAGAGATGGCTCAGCGGTTAAGAGCACTGACTGCTCTTGCAGAGAACCCGGGTTTGATTCCTAGCACCTACATGGTGGCTATGAACCATCCTTAAGTCCAGTTCCAAGGGCATCTGAAGTCCTCTTCTGACCTCTGCAGCATTGTGTAACACAGGTGCATTCACATACATGCAGGCAATACACTCATACACATTAAATAATAAAATTTGGAAAAAAAAAATTTTATTTCCAGGTGTGGTGGCTCAAGCCTTTAAAGGCAGAGGCAGGCAATCTCTGTGAGTTCAAGGCCAGCCTGGTCTACATAGCAAGTTCTAGGTCAACTGAGGCTACAGGGATACCCTGTCTCAAAATAAAAATTAAAAAAAAATTTATTTATTTATTTATGTGTAGGAATGTTATTGCCTGCATGTGCATAAGTGCACCCATGTCCTGCAATGCCCTTGGAGGTCAGAAGAAAGTGTCGGATCCCCTGGAACTGGAGTTATGAAAGGTTGTTAGCTGCTGTGTGGGTGCTGAGAGTTGAACATGGGTCCTTTGTAAGAGTAGTCAGCGCTCTTAACCACTGAGCCATCTCTCCAGGCCCCATATTTTGATTTTTAAATGACAATAACTAAAATGCTACGGGACTAGTATGGGCAATGATCTCTGAACTAGTATATGCCTAGACCTCCAGATCTCATGTACCTAGTCCTCATACAAGACCTTTAAAAGGGAGAAGAGGCATGGGCACTGCACTATACTTTGGTTAGGTGAAAATAATTCATGTTTACAAGGGAACAATAGCTGTCTCTCAAGGATTCTTGGTGTACAGGACCATACCAAGTATCCTATGTCATCTACTCTCTCAGCTTACTGGTTATAACATCAGAGCCTTAGGAAATAAGTGCCCAGATCCTAAGGCTGAAAAGAGCCCGAGATCTTGAATTTCCAGGTATTTTACAAGCTGCCTAAAGTGCTTGAGGGGTGGACTTGGATGTGGCAGGGAATACCAGCAAAACAATACTTCCTCCAGCTGTGTATGGTGGTGTATTCCTTGAATCCCAGGAGGAAGATGCACAAATGGATCTGCCTGGTCCACAGAGTGAGGTCCCAGGCCAACTAGGGTTACAGGGAGACCCTCTGTCTCAAGAACAAAAAAACAACCAAACAAAACATCTTCCTTATCTTGATTTCTATTTTCTTTCTTTTCATCAGCTTTTAGCTATGACATTTTCCTTTTCTTTTGTACCTTAATTTTCACATTTCACTTGCTTCTACTTTAAGAACAGGTATGAAGATTTTCTGTGCATATATAAGCCCCAACCTAGAACAAGTTTTTTTTTTTTTTTTAATTTTTATTTTATGTGTACACACATTGCCTGCATATGTGCACCCATGTTGCGCAATGCTCTTGGAGGTCAGAAGAGGGCATCAGATTTCCTGGAACTCAAGTCATGGACGGTTGTCAGCCATCATGTGGGTACTGGGAATTGAACCTGGGTCCTCTGCAAGAGCAGCCAGTGCTCTTAACTGCTGAGCCACCTCTCTAGCACCACAAGTTAAAAGTTTCAGTTCATGTTACATTTGTGTTAACCTCCACAGGATAAAGGTTAATGAAACTTGCAGAGGACCCAGAGCAGCAAGGCACTAGATTGTCCTGGAGAGAAGTCTATCTGGAGGAACTACCAAATCCAGCTCTGGACTTACCAATGCTTACCACAATAAGCTTTTAGGTTCCATCTCCAGGGAATGGCTTACCCGACAGTCATGAAGTCACAGTGTGAACCACTTGGCTGACTTCTTACTTCCTCTGCTATCCCACAGCAGGATGCCCATCTCATTATCTGTATATTCACAGGGCCAGCATATGGTTCAGGTATCTACCTCTTCTTGTCATGGACCACCACAATCTCTAGCCCTGGAGCCTCATCCTCTTGCATGTTCCACAGTGGTACAGCTGTTCTTTGTCTGTGCACTGCCCCAATCCCTACCTGCTGCAGGTGTCCTGGAGGAACTCCTCTGAGGCAGATACCAAGAGTGTGGGGGCTGTTACCTACAGTACTAGTCCTCAAGGCAGGAGACAGGTATGCCATTATGTACCTCAGTAAACTCTGAGCACATGGCTGGGGCTGCTGTTGGCTACTCATCATCCCTGAAGCAGCAGTCAGGAGCATGAGCTCTTACCTCGTCACTTGGGTCATAATACTGCTCCAGATATGGGTGAGCCAGAGCCTGTTCTACTTCAATCCTCTTGTGAGGGTTAAATGTCAACATTTTGTCCAGTAAGTCCAGAGCTGCAAAGAGAAAAATTTATGCGGCGGTGAGAAGCTAGTCACCAAAATATTTTCCATTTCCTATTTAACAGAGAACTATCACTATAAATCTAGAGACTACGTGAACATAGGTGTTGACCACATAGTAATCATAGATCCCAACTCTCAGAGAAAGGGAATGGCCAGCTAAAGGCTAAAAGTAAAGATTGGGGTTCAAACCCAAGTTCAACTCTAAACCTGGATATTTCCTATACTACTCAGCTTTGCAGTACCAAAAGCAAAGTATTTGTAGGTAGTCAAGCATAGAACCTGAGTGTGGACCCCCATCATTCACATAAAAAAAAGCCAGGCTTAGGGGCTGGAGAGATGGCTCAGTGGTTAAGAACACTGGCTGTTCTTGCAGAAGACCAGGGTTCAAATCCCAGCACCCACATGGCAGCTAACAACTGTCTGTAACTCCAGTCCCAGGGGATCCGACAGCTTCTTCTGACCTCCTTGGGCACTGCACGACACAAGTGCACTTACCTACATGCAGGCATAACACTCATACACATAAAATAAAAATAAGCCGGGCGTGGTGCTGCATGCCTTTAATCCCAGCACTGGGGAGGCAGAGGCAGGCGGAGTTCTGTGAATTCCAGGCCAACCTAATCTACATAGTGAGTTCCAGGACAGCTGGGGCCACAGGGAGACTGTCTCAAAAAGACCAAAAAAAAAAACAAAACAAAACAAAAAACCCCAAAACCCAGGCTTAATGGTGCACACTGGTAATCCCAGTGCTGGGAAGGCAGACTGGAGGCTCTCTGGGGCTTGCTAGACAGTCTAGCTGAATTGCTGAGTTCCAGCTGTGAGGTCAAAAGTGACTAAGGAAGACACCTAGCGCGCGCACACACACACACACACACACACACACACACACACACACACACACACACGAGGGCACCCAAACAGCCAGAGACACACAATATGCATATACCATACTTATACACCCAAGTAAGGCACAAAGTAATCAAGGATACCTGATTGTCAACCTCAGACCTCTATGCACATGCACACAAATGTGTACCCCCACACACATGTACGTGTATGTACACACTCACCCACACTCCCAATGTATTTTTTTTCTTTTTATTTCATCTTTTTGAGACAGGGTCTCCCTGTAGCCCCAGCTAGCCTGGACCTCACTATGTAGACCAGGCTGGCCTTGAACTCAGAGATATCCACCTGACTCTGCCTCACTAATGCTGGGACTAAAGGCCTGCACTACCATGCCCGGCCCAATGTATTTCTTTTAGATCCACACTAGTGTTGCCTACATGTATATAGTTGGAGGGTGGCCCAGTGTAGCATGGACTATCTACCAGGGACCCTACTCCAGAAGAAAGCTGACTTTCCCCAGTTACCTGCTAACTACCTGCAGCTTCTCAACCAGGAGTAGGGGTCTTGTGAGCACCACTCTAGGTATAGGTGCTTGAAGCTCAGTCTTTTTTTAAAATTATTTATTTTTTATGTGTATAAGTGTTATGCCTACATGTATGTGTCATACAGTTATCTGCAAAGGTTGGAAGAGGGTGTTAGATCCCCTAGAACTGGTGTTATGGACAGTTGTTAGCTGCCATGTGGGTTCTAGGATATGAACCCAGGTCTTCTGCAAGAACAGCCAGTGCTCTTTATCACTGAGCCATCTCTCCAGCCCCCCAAAGCTCAGTCTTTTATTCAGTGTTGTTTTGTGAGAGGGGAACCTGGGGTGACATCAATTTAGTGGCTAAGGCAGCAGAAGGGAGGTGTCACTGGGGTCAAGGAGGCTGTTGAGGACTCAGGACAGGTGGTGGGGCAGGCTGAGGTGTCTAAACACTGACAATAATGACCCTGTGAGTAGTTGCTTGGGCAAAGTACTGAGGCAGGTGGTATGGGGCCAAGGCTTACACCAGCACTGAAGAGTGCAACTTGCTGCTAGGACTGGGTCCCAGGAAAAGTACAGGGGAGGTAGAAGCAGGGATATGGGAACTTACCAACTGTGCTGGATAGCTTTAGTGTCAACTTGACACACCTGGGTTGAGGGAGCCTCAATTGGGGAATTGCCTCTATTGGACTGGCCTGTGGCCATGTCTGAGGGGCATCTTCTTGATGAGTGATGTGGGAAGCCTCAGCCCACTGTGGGTGGTGCCACCCCTGGGCGGGTGGGCCTGTGTTGCATAAGAAAGCAGGCTGAGCAGGGGCCAGGGGATCAAGCCAGTAAGCAGCGTTCCTCCATGGCCTGTGCTCTAGCTCCTGCCTCCAGGTTCCTGCCTTGAGTTCCTACCTTGGGCTCCCTGATGAACTGTGACCCGGGAGATATAAGATAAATAAACCCTTTCCTCCCCAAGTTGGTAGTGGTCAGAGTGTTTCGTCACAGCAATGAAGGAACAAACTAAGACTCCAACTGAACTCATGAATGCAGCCTGAGTTAGGGCTGAGGGGCAGGGTGAGGGTGAGAAATGTAAATTAACAGTCTGAGAGTGTGGCTCTAGCTAGGACTAAGTGTGCATTTGTAGGGGAAAGTAGCAGGGGAGGAGGATGAGGGACTGTGAAGGTTTATCAACCAAACCCAAGATGTCCAAAGTCATTTTTCCAATGGTCATTTTGTCTCCTGACACACAAAAAGGCCTCCAACAGTCACAAAAGAAAACAGTCTCGGGGCTCAGTGGTTAAGAACTCAGTGGCTGATTGTTCTTGCAAAAGACCCGGGTTTGAATCCTAGCACCCACATGGCAGCTGACAACTGTCTGTAACTCCAGTTCCAGAGGATCCAGACAACCTCTTCTGTCCTCTGAGGGCATTGCATGACATGGGTGCACTGACCTACATGCAGGCAATACACGCATACACATAAAATAAAAATAAATAAATAAATAAAAAAAAGACAATAGTCTTATTTCTAGATCCTAGCTGACAGTGAAGTGTGACTCACAGGCCCCAGGCCTACTATACAATCTAGAGTCTTTTCCTAAGGGCCAAACCTAAAAGTACTCTTTGACTGGGTGTTGTCAATAGCTGAGCGCTTCTCTTGCATCAGGAGCCCAGCCTGTAGGACCAAGCACAAATAATGACCACCATATTCTGTAGGCCAATGCAGTTAGTTGTCAGGTACTACTTCAAGTCATGAGGATGGCCAAAGGGCAAGATTAATGGAATACTTGGGACAAAGGGTAAAGGAGACCCTACAAAATACTTTTGTTTTAGCAGGGGTAGGTGTGCGACTGAAAGAAGACATGCTAGACAATACATTGTTTTGAAGAAGAGGCAGCAAAAGGAGTTTCCTTAAAAACCATTTTATGCTTCCTTTGATTTAATGATAATTAGACTAGCTATTTTCAACTTAAGTAGCAGGTCTGTGGTGGTCTGAATGAGAAAGGTCACTCAGAAACACATGCATTTGAACACTTAACTCCCTGTTGGTGGGGCTGTTTGGGAAGGCTATGGAACCTTCAGGAAGTGGAGCCTTGTTGGAGGAAGTACATCACTGGGGGTGGGCTTTGAGGTTTTATAGCCTGACTCAATTTTCTGTTTTCTCTCTGTTTCCTGACTGCTAGGCTGCCCTTAAGCTCCTGCTACCAAGACTTCCCTGCCAGGATGGACTGCATTCCCTCTGCAAGTGTTGGTGAAAATAAACTCTTTTTCCCTCTAAGTAGCTTTTGGTAATGGTTATTTTATCACACCAACAAAAAAACTAACTAGACTCTTTTCTTCAAATTAATCCCTAACAGAACCTTAAGATACCAAATAGACAACACATCCTCTCTTGGGTCTTAAATATTCCTGAAAAATCCAAGGCTTAATTAAGTCTAAAAATTTATTCCAAGTCTGAAAAACTTGTAATCAGTAAAGAACAAATTTTAGAGAATGTGACACTGAAATAAGGCAAAACCAAAAATATGGGCAATCTACTTAGCAAAGCTTCTCTTCTTATAGTGATTTCTGAGTAGGTTACTTGCAGATGGCAATAGTCCCAAGAGATGAATTAATTATATTGATGAATTAAGTATATTGGTACACTGTTCATGATCAACTTAAGGAATGAGTTCTAGCTTACTTTCAGGAAATAAGTTTCAATCATTCACTCATTTAAAAAAGGTTCAACCCATGGGGCTGGAGAGATGGCTCAGCAGTTAAGAACACTGGCTATTCTTGCAGAAGACCCGGGTTTGAATCCCAGCACCCACATGGCAGCTAACAACTGTCCGTAACTCCAGTCCCAGGGGCTCCAACAGCCTCTCTGACCTTCAAGGGCATTGCACGACACGGGTGCACTTACCTACATGCAGGCAATACATGAATACACATAAAAAGGTACTCAGAAGTTGTGTACATGCTCATGCTAGCATGCAATTTTAGATATCACTTTCTACTTTCTTTAGTGCATGCCACCTAATCTAAGATGAGGAAAAAAGAAATGTGGTAAATCACCCAATGGACACAGTAAGATATTCCACGCAATAGAACTTTCCTTATATCCATTACGCTTAGTTCTTTTCCAAAAAGCTCAGATAATTTCTATAATACATTTTGAATTTGTTTATGCTCTGTCTATAATGCTTCTAATGAGTACTCATGAATGAATTTAACAAATTATGGAATGACATTGCTTTATAGGCTAGAGAAAATTTTGAAGTAGAGAATGTTCTCCACACAGGTCAGGCCTTGTCTGAAGAGAACAGAGCCAGCAGAGGAAGTATATGTGCCTGTAGCTATGACGTAGGGTCTACAGGCTGGTGAGGTTTAGGAGATGGTCCTCTCAATAGTCAAGACAATACTGTATGGTTAAGAACTCAGCACCTTCAGTTAAATCCTAGTAATAATGAATACTAAGAGTACACGAGATAATATGTGTACAATAGGTACATGCTAAGCTTAGTATTTTTGTTGTTTGTAACAGAGGTAAGACCTACCTTACATCCTGCCTCTCACCTCTAAGAACTCCACAGACTTTTTCCAAACACTTAAAAAAAAACATTTTGCCGGGCGTGGTGGCGCACGCCTTTAGTCCCAGCACTCAGGAGGCAGAGGCAGGTGGATCACTGTGAGTTCAAGGCCAGCCTGGTCTACATAATGAGTTCAGGTCAGCTGAGACTACAGGGAGATCCTGTCTCAAAAAGACAAAAAAAAAAAAAAAAAAAAAAGGAGAACTGCTGGGCATGGTAGCACACGCTTGTAGTCTCAGAACTTGGGAGGCAGAGGCAGGCGGATCTCTGTAAGTTCAACGCCAGGCTGGTCTACACAGTGAGTTCCAGGACTGATGGGGCTTACAGGGAGACCCTGCTTCAAAAATACAAAAAAAAAAAAAAAAAAAAAAAAAAAAAAAAAGAATTGCTTTTTTGGGGACTAAAGAGATGGCTCAGTGGTTAACAGCATATATACTGCTCTTATGTAAGAGCTGAGCTCAGTTCCCACCACCTTTATCAGGCAGTTTACAACTGCCTGTAACTATCTCCAGAGGATCTGATGGCCTCTTCTGGTCTCTGTAGGCACCTTCACATGCACATACCCCCAAACACACAAACATACATAATTTAAAAAAAAAAAAAAAGTCTTTAAAAAGGATTAATTGAAATGTATTCATTTTTATTTTATGTGTACAAATGTCTTGCCTGCGTGCATGTATATGTGTCACATGCATGTCTGGCTCACAATGGGGGCAAGAGGGAGTTGGGTCTCTTGAAACTTTAGTTACAAGCAGTTGTGAGCTGCCACGTGGATGCTGGGAACTAAATCCAAGGTCTCTGCAACTATAGCAAATGCTCTTAACCACTGAGCCATTTATCTAACCCCTTCTCCCCAAGATTGGTTTTGAAAAACAATTAAAAGTCATTTGGATGGGATGTGATGGCACTTGTTATAATACCAGCATTTGGGAGGCTGAGGCAGGAGGATTTTGAGTTGGGGACCAGCCTGAGCTAACACAGACAAACTCTGTCTCAAAAAACCAGCAAAGCAAAACAAAACCTCTGCCACAACAAAGTCAGCTTGGCTTTTGCCCAGTTAGACACTGCCTGTGCTAGGAAAAGCCCAGGAGATTTTAAGTAGATCTACTTCTAAGCCTGTGGGGGTACCACTGTGCTCAATTTTGTGTGCTTTCTGTAATGAAGCAATTCAAGGCAACTGGATATTTTGCAGCTTAAGCATTTCTAAAACACATCTGTTAGTTTTTTCCAGTTAAAGTCTAGGCACTAACTACCAAGTAGAAATCTCAAAAGATAATGACTTTCTCCCCCAATCTCAAAAATAACTGGATCTCAGCCCCTTTTTACCATAAGTGCTATTTATGCATTATTCACAGCTTCCAATGGAGAAAAAGAGAGAAACGGGAAGCAGCTGGCAGGTGCTGACAACACAACCAGAAAGCCCCAGTGCCCACCCCCTTCCCACGCCATAGATATCTACAGTTACCACTCAGATGGCATGAATCATGGTTGCCTATATGCATTCTTACTTGGATACAGTTTACTTCCCCTAACAGACTAGATGCTCCTTTGAGGTTGGGATTATATCTGATTAGGGTCCTGACTTTCCCTGGGTACCCTCTCAGAATCCTTGGCCTTTTAGTACCTTTAAAGGTTATACACAGCAAACTAGTCCCCATCCTTCCAGTCTAGCTAGATCCTAGGCAGGCACTGGGCTAGCTTTCCATAGTATCTCCTCAGGTCCATGTCACCTGCTCAGCCAAATTCTCACTGTGATTCAATGTTATAACCTGTCACTCCCATCTTCAACTTGAGTTTCTGGGCAGGGCCAGGGAAAATAGTTAATTTCATAAACTGTCACAGTACCAGAACCCCTCAAACTTTTTGATCTCAGAACCTCTTTATAACCTTTAAAAATTCGTGAGGGGCTGATGCAGAAGAATCATGTTCAAGGCCAGCAATTCCAATGACAGATCCAGGTCCATTTTAAAAAGCAGTTAATGCAGACCACAGCTCCAGTAATTGCATGAGTACTTTTCTTTGAGAAAGTGGATGCTTTCCATATGTAGCAGAAACACTTCCTATTTTGTCACACAGAATGTAACAAAGACTTGCACTAAAGATGGGATTTAATAGAGTACACTTTGTTCTTTCATCAGGCGATCCTTCCCTGTGCCTCTCAACATTTTTTAGGTGAGAAGTTATGGCAGTGTAGAGCCCAGGGAATGCACTGGTGCCACACAGACTTGCCACCTTAGCAATGGCAGTCACAATCACCACTGCCTCAGTACCATGAACGCAGACAGCAATGCAGATAATAGTGTAACAACACCTTAGTACTGTGAAAATAGCTCTAACATCATGGACACCCTACAAAAACAGCAGATTTCTCACTTCATCAAATCCCTCAACAGGTCCCTCCTCCATTTTAAGATTCTACCCACCTTGTACGGATTGAACTGTACATATTCTTCCTGCCAACTGCTCCTTACTCTCAACAGATCTTACTGAGGGTGTTATGACAAAACTCAGAAGTGATCTCCCTGGACTTCTCCCCACTCAAATCTACTCAGTCCTCTGATACTGCCAAGAAAGAAGAAACTTTCCTTACTCAAAGCCAACTTTCCCCATTGAGCTAGTCCCATGAGTCATTCCCCTCAGGTGGTCCAGTCATTTCTGCCTCCACTTTCCATTCCAAACGTCCCACTCCCATTTACTGTTTCAATCTCTCTCTCTCTCTCTCTCTCTCTCTCTCTCTCTCTCAATCTTACATATGTGCATGCTTGTGAGTACAGGTGTACACAGACCACAGCACACATGTCTCTACATGTGTACAATCTTGGGTGTTGGTCATCCCCTTCCACCCTGTTTAAAAGACAGGCATCATGTTACTCGATGTGTACACCAGGATAGCTGGCCCACCAGCTTCTGGGAATTCTCTTATTTCTACACCCCCTACCCCCTTCATCATCAAAGGAATGCTGAGATTACAGATGTGCACTGCTGTGCCTGGCTTTACATAGGTTTAGGAAGTGCTTAACTGGGTCATCTCACCAGCCTTCAATTACTTATATAGTCACCAACACCCCCTAAATGGAAAACCAACCCATATTTTTCCGTCTGTGTCTTGTTGAACTTCTTTGCTGCAGGGATGCTGTTGTATAATCAAATGACACTAACCCTTTCTTCATTCTTTTTATAGTCTTCAAGAGTTGCTATTCCCACTCCATTGCCTACTGAAGGTTTATATTCTCTAGCTAAATCTTAGCCTCTTCACTGAGAACCCTTGCATGGTTTCAAAAGTAATAGGTTAAGTGACGCTCAAAGTAATCCTTAGTCCAGGGTGACCAAGTTCTAGAAGAATAAATACAACTTGGTGGAGCTAACAGCATGTAGTACATGATCGCAATTATGTCTCACACATGCAATAACAGTCTGAAAGATCTTCACTTGTCATCAATTGCATTAGATTTTTTAAAACAAAGTTCTTGCTATATGTAACCAGTATGCAATGTTCCCTCCTATATATAGTACAGCTAGGATCGGAATGCTTTAAATATTTAGACCTACTGCCCTACACCTGATCAGTCTTATCTGTTATGTTGTAAACTGCCCCCCCCCCCCGCCCCGGTCTTTTTGAGACAGGGTCGTCCTGTAGTCACAGCTGTCTTGGAACTCACTATGTAGACCAGGCTGGCCTACATCTCACAGAGATCTGCTTGCCTCTGCCTCCCCGAGTGCTGGGATTAAAGGCATGCGCCACCATGCCCAGCCGTCTTAAATGTTTTTTTACTTATTTTGTGCGAGTGCATGTTCATGCACATGTATGCCATGTTGTGTGTGTGTGTGTGTGTGTGTGTGTTAGCAGCATGAGTCTTTATCCACTAAGCTAGCACACTGGCTTCCGTGTTTTAAACCTTATGCCACCAAATCTATTCCCTTTCATATTTGCTTCCTTGTTTTTTTTTTTTTTTTTTAATCTCAGAAGCCGATTTTCGTTTGATTTTTAACCTTAAGAAAAGAGTTGGTCTCCATGCAGAAATCGGACAGAAAAACAATGAATGTCCTAAAAACTGTTAGTTCCTAACAGTATGATTTTTTAAAAATGTATTTCATCACTGATACTTTTGGAATTCATTTTCATGTATGAGTAATAACTGAAACTGATTTTCTTCCAAATAGAGATTCAACTAGGCCAGTACCATCTGCTGAATAATAATCATTTCTTCCCCCTCACTGGAGTCATTTTGGAGAGAATTCTAAACTAAGACTCCTTTGAAGAAAAAACCTCCTGCATCACTAGTTCAAAGAGATTCAGCAATCAAAACTTTCCAACAAACATGAGAAAAAAATACTAAATTTCATTCTTAAAGATAAACAAAATAAATGTCACATGCTGCCCCTATTTCGTTGGCATATCCAAAAGTTTAATACCTAGAATGTTAGAATAAAAGAATTGTGACAAAACCACCCAACATCTATACATAGAGACTCAACTTTTATTCTGCTCTACCAGCTGTCCCCAAGAATACCCATTTCCTAAAGCCCTGATCACCTAGTGGGTCATCAAACTGTCCTATTATCATGAGATGGGCTTAAAAAAAGAAAACAAAAACCAAAAAACCAGGCCAGAGAAATGGCTCAGTGGTTAAGACAGAGCACTAAGCTGCTCCTGCAAAGAACTGGGGCTCAGTTCCCAATACCCATTTGATGACTAACAACCCCCAGGAACTCCAGTCCAGGGGAATCCATACCTTTTTCCAATTTCCGTGGGCACTGCATGCACATGGCACATTTACAAACATGCAGGCAAAACACTCATACACATAAAAAACACAAATAAGAAAAAAAAATTAAAGTGGGGGAGTAATTGACTTTTCAATGTTCCTATCTTAAATGTGTAAAGATGAACATCTTTCCTCATATTTAAAAGACATGTAGATTCATGTGGCTGGGGCTGGAGAGACAGCTCAGCAGTTAAGAGCACTGACTGCTCTTGTAGAGGACCCGGGTTCGATTCCCAGCACCCACATTGTGGCTATGAACAGTCCTTAACTCCAGTTCCAGGGGAATTCAAGGCCCTCTTCTGACCTCTGTGGCATTGCATGACACGGGTGCACTTAATATATATGCAGGCAATACACTCATACACATCAGGACTACTGGCTCCCTACAGGTAAGCTCTTACTGCTGGTTTTATGTCAAGGGCTGCAGAAACTTTGATGGTACAAAACAAACACTCAAATCTATTTGTTAAATGAATAAATTCATCTGCTAAAGGAAAACTAGAAACAACTTATTTGGGGGTTAAATAATGTGCTTTTGGACCCACTGAGTGTGGCAGACTGGTGCTCTGGACCTGAATCTAAAAAGATCCTGCAGTTTCTACTTCTTTTCTTCTGAAATGTTGTTGCCATTAAGAGAAGTAACTACAAGGACCACTGTACTAGAGGAGTCAGTAGGCCCACCCAGCTGAACTAGTCAAAAGGACACATAATTGTTATTCCAAGCCTGAGTTTTGATGTGACTTGTTAAACAGTAAAAGTGAACTCACATGAGATTCAGTGTCCAGTATGAGACTGGATTAAGATACTTACAGGTAATCCTTACAAGAGAACACTATGCAGCCACTTTTTAGAGCTACAGCTATGGAAAGATCTTAAAAATATATAAATGAAAAAGTGTTTTTGTAAGACCTTTTTTATTTATTTGTCTTTGAAAGTAAACGAGTGAGTGAGTGTGCCTGTGCATACCCAGAGGCCAGAAGAGGGCATCAGATCTCTGAGAGTGGGAGTTGCAGGTGTTTGTAGGACACTGGATTGTTATATGGGTGCTGTTATCAAACTCTAGTACTCATAATTGTGCAGTAAGTACTTTTAACCACTGCACCATCTCTCCAGCCCCTCTACTTTTTGAGAAAGAGCTCTCCCTGAACCTGCAGTTCTCTCTCTAGACCCACAGCACATTTTATTTTTGTTTTATTTTTTGAGACAGGGTTTCCTTGTAGTCTCAGCTGGCCTGGAATTTGCTATGTAGACCAGGCTGGTCTCGATCTCACAGAGCTCTGCCTCTAGAGTGCTGGGATTAAAGGTGTGTGCCACCACACCAGGCCAGTTTAGCATATTTGAAATAAGGCATCACTCAATAGTCACAAGTCAACTTGCTGAATTTTCAAGCTAGTTACCTAGCAACACAACAAACATAAAGCTAAGCTTAAGAAAAAAGTAAGATTTACCTTTGGAGTCAGCATTTGGGAACAGCCTGTTCCATGGCACCTTATTTTTGTGTGGGAGAGAAAGCAAATAGTTTCTAGCTTTTAAATTTATTATACAGTTCAGGTCTTCCTGTGATGGAGATCCAAGAATACCTATCAAACAAAATATTAGCTGTTAATTTTCAAGACAAGAACAAATAATTACACGCCATCAGCTGTGGGATAGAATGAACTCTCACACTTAACGTGCTTTTTCTCCACTATCCCATGCTTTTCATAACAAGCTTTTACAAAATTCTTTAACATTTTTTAATTAGAAAAGAGTCAAAAAATCATGTCTATCATGGGTTACAGAGCATTTAGAACTTTTCATCATTTAATGACATAAGTCTGGTGTATATTATGCTCAAGAACCTTACCTAGAATGTGGTTCAGCTGGTCAAGATAATGCTTTCCTGGGAAGATGGGCCTGTTGGATAGCATCTCTGCCAGGATACAGCCCACAGACCAAATATCAATGGATTTGGTGTAGCCCTGCAACAGAAATGGAGAGAAGAAAGAATGTCATCTGGTGTCCACTGCAACATGAGATCTTTGTACATGAAACCATGAGGTTCATAAGAGTTTGAGTATCATCTGAAAACACATAGATACAACACTGGGCAGAGGTGGTACTGGCTCCAATATTCTCATTTTTTTCTACTTATTTCTCAGGTATAATTTTTTTTAGAGGAAGTCTTGTTAACAGTCATGGAATTATTTTGTCTGTATCATAACAATAGTGCAAAAAGATGTTTTTGCAAGGAATTTAAGTTGAATTTTATGAAAAGTCAGGTATGGTGATGAATGGAAAAAGAAAAAAAGATCAAGTAAACCAGTAAAATTCAGAAAAAGAATGAAATCTTTTTGGAAAATCAAAGAAACAGTGACTTGATCTACAGTTATAAAATGGGTTAAATTAAAAAAAATATTGTACTTATTATTTTATGTGTATGAGTATATCGCCTTGGAGATCAGAAGAAGGCATCAGATCCCCTGGAACTGAAGTTACGGACAGTTGTTGACCACCATGTGGGTGCTGGGAATTGAACCCAGGTCCTCTGCAAGTGCAATCAGTGCACTTAACGGCTGAGCCATCTCTCCAGCACCCCAAATGGGTTAAATTTTAAAGTAATTCTAAAACTCATGTAATCTAAAATAGTTTTGGTTTGGGGCCAAGCCTAAATAAAAGGAACAATGAAAACACATAAATAAATAATAAATAAATAAATAAGTAAATAGGATCAAGTCTCCTGGGAGAAATGTCTGTTCCAGATCTAGGACAGGGAAAGTATAGATGACTCTGGAGCACTTGACACCAGAGTAGCAAGCAAGTGCCTAAGGCTGGTGGTGGTGAGATGTCTAAACCTGGTACAGAGTGGATTATAAACTGGAGAATAAATAAATGGAAAAAGCTAAGGCACAAGACAGTTATGTCATCACTAATGGACAGTAAGAGAAATAGTTGAGAGTATCATGAAAAGAACCTTCATAAACTATTTCCCCACAAACTATTGCTGGTTAAGGGGTTCTGGAACTGATAATCAGAAGCTCAACGTGAGTATTACAGTTGTCAGTACAACATAACTTTGCCTTTTGATATGAAGCATCAAGAAACACTGCTCAGAAGCAATGCTAAATATTTATGCTAAAATGCATGACACAAAACTGAAAGGCATGCTGAAAAACAGCTGCTACACTCTTCATAAATAGCACTCAATTAATGCTGATCTTATGTGGTAAGCTAGGTACCATGGCTACAGGGAAGAAAAATTCCCCCGACCCCCATCCCCTGTGTTAGTGTTAAAATGCCCTAAGTGGTCAAGGAGTAGAGTGTTGGTAAAATGTCAGGTGACAAGGGAAGGGACATACAGGTGGTCATTACACTCTCAATTTTTGTGTTTGGAAATCCTTTAAGTTAATAAAAGGCCAGACATGGTAGTGCATGCATGCCTATAATCTCAGCACTTGTGACGTTGAGACAGGAGGACTGCAAGTTTCAGGCCAGCCTAGGTATACAGGGAGACCCTGTCTCAAAAAAATTAAAAATCCCCCAAGCCCAAAACATCCAAAATCCCCAGTACTACAGAAATAACTCTGAGGCTAGCAGTGTTGGAAAAAAAGGATATATGTATTTAATTTTCACTACAATAACTGCAGTAGAAGGGAGCACTCACTGGGCAGCTGGACAATGCAGAGCTTGTCTCTTCCCCTACTTCCTCAGAGAACGAAGCAAAGGCAGTGGGGACATTGTGACTGAGATGACATAAGGATGAAAGACCAATCACACCAACAAGTCCCATTTAATTCAGAGCAGGCACTGCACACCTGTTGGCTAATGCTCTTTGGCATATGTTACATTAGAGAAAGAACCTGCTATGCAGGAGTATTTGCATACAGAATTATAACAGAATCAATATAAAACTTTCTTCTATGAAACATCTATTATACCAAATTTTTTAAAAGATATTTTTTTAAAATTTTATTATTTTTTATGTGTATGAGTGTACTACCTGCATGTATGTAAGTGCACCCATGTCATGCAAAACCTGCAGAGGCCAGAAGGCGTCAGATTCCCTCGAACAGGTGTTACAGACAGTTGTTAGCTGTCATGTGGGTGCTGGGATGCAAACAAGGCCCTCTCCAAGAGCTGCCAGTGCTTTTAACCACTGAACTATTGCTCAGCTCCCTATACCATTTTTTTTGGTATTTCTGAGACCTGGAACTTTGCTCTGTAGACCAGGCTGGCTTGAACTCAGAGATCTGCCTGCCTCTGCCTCCTGAGTGCTGAGATTAAAGGTGTGCATCACCAGACCTGGTACCTATACCAATTTTTTAATATATATATATTTATTTTTTAGGCGTATGAGTGTATTGCCTGTGTGTGTGTATGTGCACCCGCATTATGCAGTGCCTGTGGAGTCAGAAGAAGGCGTTGGATCCCCTGGAACTGGAGTTTGAATGGTTGTTAGCTGTCATGTGGGTGCTGGGATTTGAACCAAGGTCCTCTGCAAGAGTAATCGGTGTTCTTAACCACTGAGCCATCTCTCCAGCCTCCCACCAATTTTTAAAAAAGATATTTTATTTATCATTTTTATTTTATGTGTATGAGTATGCCTGCATGTGTGGAAGTGCCCCTGTGTCGTGCAATGTCCAGGAGCCAGAGGAAGGTGTTGGAGTCCCTGGAACTGGAGTTATGGATGGTTGTTAACTGCCATGTGGGTTCTGGGAATTGAACCTGGGGGTCCTCTGTAAGAGTAGCCAGTGCTTTTAACCGCTGAGCCATCTCTCCAGCCCCTCCTATACCAAATTTTTTTATAATAGCATTTCTTCTAATGGTATTTTGCTTTATAAATGAACAAATGTAGGATATCAAGAGCTGTTTTACACAAATCCCATTTCCTACCAAAAATAATCTAATAGCTAATCTCAGAAAGGACAGAGGAAGAGAAGGAAGCTTAGGTGCTGACTGAACCTGTATTTCCACTGTATTTCCATTAGGCTTCCATTGTGGTTCTGGGCCATAGACATGATGGCCAATGTCTTCTTATATTACTTTTCTTCAATGATACACTGTAGCAAATGGAAATGATATCTAAAAATCTTAAAATCTTGAGATATGAGATACAGAGCCTACTTAAAAGTATCCAAATGGTGAATTTCTGACTGCAGATGGCTCAGCAGACTGGAGTTCAGTTACAGGTACCCATATCAGGTGGCTCACAACTGCCTTTAACTCCACCTCTAGGGGATCCAACATCCTCTTCTGGCCTGCACACATGTGGAACAGCCCTGCTCCCCCACATACATACTATTTTTAAAATAGTTTATTATTTTTGCTCTATGTATCCAAGCGTATTGCCTGCATGTGTGTAAGTCCACCCATGTTGTGCAATGCCTGTGGAGGTGAGGGCACTGGATTCTTCTGGAATTAGAGTTACAGACAGTTGTTAGCCACCATATGGGTGCTGAAAACCCACTGAAACATCTCTCCAGCCCTATTATATGATAATTTTGAAAAATCTTTTCAATGTCTCTAACACTCTTCAATTTTGCCTACTAAGTCATAATTCTAACAAAAAACTCATTTTTTTTTTTTTTTTTGGCTTTTGTAGATATAGTCAATCATCTATTTGAGGCAAGGTCTATGTAGCCCAGGCTGGCCAGAAACTCATCATGGCAATCAGGTGGGCCTCAACTGTGTAGTAATCCTCCTACCTCTGCCTCATGAGTGCTTAAGATTATTCAGTCATCAATATCAAGACCTAGATTTCGCTGGCAGAGTCTGGATGCAACCTACATCTACTTTCCACAGCTACTCAGTGATGAAGAGGAAGCATTTCACTTTGAAGCAGAACTACATAGTAATTTCAAGAATCCATAGTGGTTCCTACTCTTTTCTACCTCCCTTTTTCTTTAAGTGCAACAAATTATATTAGCCCTGCCAAAGAGACATTCATTATCAGGCACACCTGACCTTTGTAGAACAGCCCTTGTCCATGTTTACACATTACAGGAAATGCTAACACAAAAACAGCCTGAACCCAAAACAAAGTAGGTATAAAAGTAGCCAAAGGCAGTACCTTAGTACTATGGACAAAGGAGGGACACAGACCATTTATGGTCATTATGACTGGAGATGGTAAACCCTACAGCCCAAAAGTTCAATGTTAAGAATAGGACAGCACTCTGGCTCTGGCTAGACAGGCCAGGTTGAAGGCTACTGTTTAGAAACTTATTTCCTGGTTTCCTTTTCTTACCTTGGAATTCAACATAATTTCTGGAGCTCTGTACCAACGTGTGGCTACATATTCTGTCAGGAACCCTGTGTGATCATGATCTGGATCAGCAACACGGGCGAGGCCAAAGTCACAGATCTAAGAGAAAGAAAGTAGGATACCTTTTTAGAGATTCTAACTAGCTTGAAATCAAACACCATGAAAATAAAGGAAAACAGCAATAATAATGGTAATATCCATGTGCTACTATTACTATGCTAGATACTTTCTAATAATGCCACAAACTTATTATTGCTTAATCCTCAACAACCCGAAAGGATTCTTAATAAGCACAATTTGATAGCCATCCTCAGGGATGGTAAATGCACAGCAGTCTCATTTAGTAAACTTGTCCAACTATTATGGAGGGTAGGAGAGATGGCTCAGTGCTTAAGAGCACATAGGCTCTAGCAAAGGACCCAAGTTCAGTTCCCAGCACCCATACTCGGTTGTTCGCAACTGCCTGTAGCTCCAGCTCCAGGGGATCTGATGCTTCCTTCTAGCCCACAGGCATCTGCACACACATGCCATACAGACACAAACACACACACAAAACTGGCATGTGTAGAATCACCAAAACTATCCAGAGCCCTTCTCAGCACCATCCTACTGGAGCTCCCAGGATCACTTCTGATTGGCTTTTTAATCTGTGCTGGCCAATTTCTCATTCTCCCATTTCTAGCTAATTTCTACCTAGTCCATCAATGTTTCTATTTCTGAAGATTCTTCTTACTTCCCTATTTCCCTATAGTCAAATCCACCCTCAAAGTTTTAAAGCTTTCATGCATGGATGTTATGGAGCATGTGTGGAGGTCACAGAACAACAGTTCTCTCCTTCTATGATGTTGGCCCTGGGGAATCAAACTTAGGTGGTTGGGGCTTGGGTACAAGTGCTTTTACCCACTGAACCATCTCACTAGCCCATCCACTATTCTGTTTTTAGCTGTATTTATTTAATGTACTTTTTATTAATTTATTTTTATTTTATGTGTATGAGTGCTTAGCCTGTACATATGCCAAGTGTACCCGTGCAAGGCCAGATGAGGGCACTGGATCCCCTAAAACTGGAGTTAAGCTGCCATGTGGGTACTGGGAACCAAAACCAAACCCAGATCTTTGCAAGAGCAGTTAGTGCTCTTAACCACTGACCCATCTCTCAAGACCTTTTGTTTTTGCTTTTAATATTTTATTATTTTTATGTGTGTGTATTGCCTGCACATAGATAAGTGCACCTGTGTCGTGCAATGCTCACAGAGGACAGAAGAGGATGTTGGATCCCCTGGAACTGGAGTTATGAACAGTTGTTAGCTGTCATGTGGGTGCTGGGATTTGAACCCGGGTCTTCTGCAAGAACAGCCAGTGTTCTTAACCACTAAGCCATCTTTTCAGCCCCACCCCTACTTTGTTTTTAGAATGTCCAGCCTTTCATATTCTTTTGACTTATAAAAAGTGCCTCCTAGGCTTTTCCTACTGGATTCAGCTACCTTACTAGACTCCAATGCACATAAAAGAAGCAATAATTTATTTAGTTCCATACACATGCAAAGTATTTTAATTCTCGGTCTCTAGGAAATCAAATCTCAAACTCGGAGCCCTGCCTGCCCACCTCTGAGTATCAGATTAAAGGTGTATGCCACCACACTCAGCAGCTGTAGCTTCTGAGAGAAATACAGTTAAGTTCTAAATTCTGTTTGATCTTGAGGCTCTCAATATTCGTGTCTTATTGTGGGAGTTAACTATAGGAAGCGTCTAAAGTCTGAGGTGCTCTAGAAATGAGTCAAATGATGAAAGCAATGAATGAATGAATGATTTCTTCCATGTCTGAAGGGAACGCTCTGAGCCATCACTTCATATCTTGGACTCTTGCCAACCTATTCCAATTCTGTATGCTTGAACTTTTCAACATGTGTGACCCACAGTTACTGTCTTTTGTAGGGCTAACACTTCATTCAACCAAAGCTCACCATTCAGCCTGCCTTGCTATATGAATTGCATCTGAAGTCACAGTGAATGATACACTTGAAAGAAATACTGCACCTTATGAGCAGGGTAAAATGAGGGCAAGGCCGGAATGTGGGCAAATCTGTTATTGTTCACGGTGTCTGATGTAACCACAATCCATGAGAAAGCTATTCAAATACCTCATCTCCCTAGCTAAAATGTTGAGTCCCTAGAAAAACCAGTACTTGACATATTTGTTATTTCTTTTTTTTGGTCTTTTTGAGACAGGGTCTCCCTGTAGCCCCAGCTGTCCTGGAACTCACTATGTAGACCAGGCTGGCCTTGAGCTCACAGAGATCCCCTGCCTCTGCCTCCCGAGTGCTGGGATTAAAGGTGTGCGCCACCATGCCTGGCCTGACATATTTGTTATTTCTAAGTGTCCTATAGTGAAGCTTCAACATCTGGTGCACTAGAGATTTTGGTTTTTGGAGAATACTGGGATGAGTTACAGACAGTTGTTAGCTGCCATGTGGGTGCTGGGATTCAAACCCAGGTCTTCTGCAAGAATAGCTAATGTTCTTAACCACTGAGCCATCTCTCCAGCCCCCTCTGATAGCTTTAAATATGAGTAATACCTCAAGTTTAAGCTGGTTTTACCTTTTAGAGACAGGGTCTCATTATGTAGCCACAGCTGGCTGGGAACTTGCTATCTAGACCAGGCTGGCCTCAAACTCAGAGATGTATCTGCCTCTGCCTCTTGAGTGAGTGCTGGGATCTAAGGCATGTGCCACCACACCCATTTAATTTTTTTTCCTTTTAAAGTATGTACAAATCTAAGAGCAAATGACCTGGCTGACCTTGAGATCACAAGTGGTGTTGAGCAGCAGGTTAGAAGGCTTGAGGTCACGGTGCAGAACATTAGCTGAATGAATGTATTTTAACCCTCTAAGGATCTGATAAAGAAAATAGCAGATATGGTCATTGCTGAGGTGTTGTGTCTTCAAGAGCTTGTAAAGATCTGTTTCCATGAGGTCCTGTACTATATATCTGTTTGACAGGTTAAGGTAAAATATCTACTAGCTGGTCACACTTAGCAAAGCATTAAAAACAAAATTCAACCTTTCTTAATCCTCTTCCCCAAAGAGCATGAGGCACCTTCAATGGAAAGGAGAAACTAAAAAATGTGGTATACTCTCAAGGGAGGAATCTGAAAGAGAGCCTGTGAAACAAAAATGTATTATACCTACCCTTTGTGGCTTGTTACGGGCTCAACTTCCCAGTTCTCCAAATTGCCCACTATCAACCAATCAACTGCCAAAGCCAAGGAGGGTGGTAGCCAGCAAGCATCACATGCACCCTCATCTCTTTGGCCCAGCAGCAACCTGCCAAGGCCACCATTCTTTTTCCTTCCTTCTTGCTACTCTTACTCACCCATCTCCCCATAAACCAAGCTGAAGTACAGACCAAGAAATACACTGCCACTAAGTCCAACCTCAGCTTATTTTTTGAACTGTTAAACTTTTATATAAATAAGACTATGGGGAAGAATGTGAGGAAGGGGTTAATTTTGGATTTTTTTCCTCCTGCTTTCTTGCCTAGATACTATGTAAGTACCTAAAACTTTAGCTAAAACCACCTTAGTTTGGTCTTTTTTAAGACAGGGTCTCCCTGTAACCCCAGCTGGCCTGGAATTCACTATGTAGACCAGGCTGGCTTGAACTCACAGAGATCCACCTGCCTCTGCTGGGATTAAAGGTGTGGTGTGTGCCACCACACCCGGCGTACCTTATTTCTTATGGAAATTAAATTACATAAGCCTTTTATTGTTTTCTTATTTTTATTTATGTTTTATTACTTTTATTTTATGTGTAGGAGTGTATTATATGTATGTGAGTGCACCCATGTTGTACAATGCTTCGGAGGTGAGAAGAGGGCTTCGGATTCCCCTGGAACTGGAATTAAGGATGGTTTGTAGCCATCATGTGGGTGCTGGGAATCGAACCCGGGTCCTCTGCAAGAGCAATCAGTGCTCTTAACCGCTGAGCCATCTCTCCAGCCCCAAGCCTTTTTCATCTCTGCATAAATATTATTCTGTTTCCTACATAGGTTCATACTAGAGACCACCAAGCGTGGGATGTGAAGGACACAGGACTTTTAAAAACTTGTCATCTGTAAAAGGCTTACTTTTATGGCAAAGGTAAAAACAAGACCAACAGGTGGTAGCAGCAGAAGGCATTTCACTTAAAATACCACTACCAGTTATTAACAGAGCTGTTTAAAAATGGAAAAGCTTCCTGGAGACAGTGAGCTGCCGCTCTCCAGAGGCACAGACTGCAAATGGTAGGAATGCACTAGACAGAAGGGCAACTTGCTTCTTTCTAACAGACCCTCCTCAGCAGATGACAACCTCTACCTTTCACCATCAGCCTTTATCTAGGCAGCATCTTCTGTACCTGCTCACCCCAGACTTCTAATGATGACCACAGTTACTCACATATACCGGAGTTGGTCTGGTCTTAAAAGACCACAAGGCCCAGTTTGTTCATTTTAAAGATAAGGAAGGGGAGGCCTAAAACAAAATTAAAAACAAAATTCAACCTCTCCAAATAGTTTGTGTTATAAAGCATGAGGCCGTCAATGGAAAGAAACTAGAGAACACATGGAATATCTACTGTAGCAAGCTAAGACTGTGTCTTGAGATCTGGATAGCACTGATTGGGCCAGATGGATATCTAGAGGCACCCACATCCCCATGTGAATGCTCTTTTATTTCCCTTTCCACCATCTCAAACTATCTGTTGGAAGGAAATCACAGGATTGGAAATCACATTAACCAAGACTTTCCATTATTCAAAAAAATGTCTGGGGGGGTTAATAATTTATTGAGAATTTCATACACGCATATAAGGTGTTTTGATTAAATCCATGCCCACTCCCTCCTGTCTCTCTCTAAAAAACAAATTACCTTGGCCTGGGGAACTACATCTGAGGTTGTTCTCTGGCCTCTATTTATTATTTATTTATTTATTTATTTATTTAATTTTTATGAGGCTTCTGGCTACCCAAGCACCAGAGAATACACTTTCTACTCAGCATCCGATATAACTTTTTCAAAAATTGACCACATACTGGGGGGGATTTTTTTTTTTAATGCTTTATGCACTTTTCCTTGATTCTGATAAGTTCACAAAATTTCAAGTTCTATTTATCCCACAAACGATCAAGTAGAGGCAGCAGCTAGCTGCCAGAAAGGATACACATCTTTCATTTGCTCAATGGTTGGTGCTCGAATAATATCATTGATGCCAATGATGTTCTCATGTCTGAAGCGCAGCAAGATTTTTATCTCTCTCAGGGTTCTCTGGCAGTAGGTCTGGTGTTCAAAAGGACTGATTTTCTTGATAGCTACTCGAACTTTGTTGAGATTATCATAAGCAGAGCTAAAAATTGAAAGAAAAAAAAAAGAAAGAGACAGTATTAAAAACAGTCCACAAAATTGTTTGGCAGCACAAATGGTAAACTACTAAGCTTTCAACATCTGTATAAATGTTTATTTCATACTGGTGAAGGCAGCAGGTATGCTATCTACAAGGCCTCAAGCTAGGAGAGAAAGAAGCTAAAGCAAGACAAATAAAGGGTGTGGCCTTGTTCACAGGGTGAATGCCCATTTCTATAAACTCACCTTGTGTTTATACCAAAAAGCATTTTCCCATTGTCTTCAACAAGTTCATTTTGGTGAAAGTAATCATTTCTGTCTTCAAAACAACTATCTACTGTGTCAAATTCCTTGGCAGAAAACATTCAAATACTATCAACCACATCTTTATCCCTAACAAAAACAGATCCAGAGAGCTTGATTGCTTTAATCAACTTTCTTACATGCAAAACATGACTTTTTTTTCTTAAGAAACTGAACCATGATGGTAATTTTCTTTTCTTTTCTTTTTTTTTTTTTGGTGTTTTTGAGACAGAGTTTCCCTGTAGTTCCAGCTGGCCTCGAATTCACTATGTAGACCAGGCTGGCCTCTAACTCACAGAGATCCACCTGCCTCTGCTGGGACTAAATGTGTGCACCCACCATGCCCGGCTGTGATAGTAGTTTTATAACAAAACCTATAAAGTAATTTTCCAAAATACGCTTTCATAGCCATAAGACAGGGCCCAGCCTCTTCCCAAGCTATCCTTAAGACCCAGCAACATAATTCTGAGCAGAAGCAACAAAAATTCTTTCAATTTCAAGATGATTTAAAGTCTTAGATATTACTACTATCTTCTTTGGCCAACATTCTACACAAATTATTTTCTACAAAAGGATTTTATATTAATAAATGTCAACATCTGGCTCCAACGAAAATGTTGACAGGCAGTAAGATCTTCCTGTTTTCTCAGTAAGTGCTAAAAACATGAAACAGTAAAACAACTTCATTCTGAAGTTTGTGCTTCTAAATGATGCTTACCTACTTTAATAATTATTGATGGCTTTGTCTGATTCTATCACAAGACTATGCTCTAGGAGTAACCTTGTTGGTGGCTTCAGTTATCTCACAATGCCATCAACATGCTGCACTGTGCTGCACTGTCCCCAAACACTTTGAAATGAAATATAGTTCTCAGAAGAATCACTATTTAAATCTTATTTTGCCTTGGTTTGGTGTGTTAGGGCACAAATCAGTGACTTTCATAGGGGCAGGTAAAAGGATATATAATTTAAGCAAGCTTATTCAATATTGGGAATTACTTTTGAAATAAAACCTTTTTGGCCCTCACCAAATAATCACCCCTACAACACATGAGAGAATATAGATTAAAATGGTTATAAAGCTTTGAGATTGTAGCTTATTGGTAGAGAGCTTGCCTAGTAGCATGTACAAGGCCCTGGAGTTTGATCCTTAGGCATTGCAAAAACTAAAAACAAATAAAAAATAAAGTTGTAAAATACTGCTTTAAACTCAGTATAAATTTTTTATACACTGAACACAGCAGTCAAATATGCTCATAACTTGCTTTACAGAATTAAAATCTAACAAGACTATTAGAAGGAGAAGTTGGGCATCAGTGTAGCCTTCCACTGTATCCCTTATTCAATGGTGAAATAAGGAACCACTGACATTCTTACATGCTTAAAGGTGTCAGACCATCCTCTTGCACTTTCATGTGAACTGTTCATGGAGTGTGGTCTACTCCGGTCTGCTATACTATCCATTTTTTGTTGCCTTTCTGGTTGATATAATCACCATGAAACAGATTATAACGAAGCCATGTTCTTCACAGCTACTCTCTCCTTGGATTTTTGTTTTATGTATTTTTTTTTTTTTTTTTTTTTTTTGGAGACAGGGTCTCCTTATAGCCCCAGCTGTCCTGGAACTCACTATGTAGACCAGGCTGGCCTCAAACTCACAAAGATCCACCTGCCTCTGTCTCCCAAGTGCTGGGATTAAAGGCGTGCGCCACCACTCCTGGCTGTTTTATGTATTTTTTACTAGTCTTATTCGCCACAAATATATTTCACTGGCTTACCTTTTATCATGAAATTTTTGGTGTCCCTTAATAGTTTCTATTTAAACCACTTTATTATTATAAATCATCTTTAATTTTTGCTCATTCTCCTCAAATTTGCTTTTCTTGGCTTTTCATTTTGAATGTTTTCCCCAATTATAGTTGTAATATGGGATCATAATCCAGTCTATAATCATACAAACTTTGGATGGAATAATTTGAGGATATTTATATATTTTAACTAATAAAGCTGCTTTTTTCAAAAACCAAACTTAAAGGGCTAAAAAATTCCTCAAAGTTAAGAAATAGCTTGGTGTGGTGGTGGTACATGCCTTTAATTTCAACACTTGGGAGGCAGAGGCAAGTGGATCTGTGAGATCAAGGCCAGTCTACTCCCAGGCCAACTGAAGCTATAGGGAGACCCTGTCTTGAAAAATCAAAAAGGAAAAGAAAAAATAAATAGCTCTATAACTCACCCATATAAAGCAAATAATCTTTAAATTGGCTGGGAGGATAGTTCAAAGTACTTGCCATGAAAGCATCCAAACTTCAGTTTGATCCTCCAGAATCCCATGATTTAAAAAAAAAAAAAAAAAAAAAAAAAAAAAGCCAAGAGCTAGAGAGACAGTTCACTGGGTAAAGTGCTTGTTGTGTAAACATGCATAAAGACTTAAATTTAAATTTCCATGTAAAAATGACAGGTGTGGCAGCTTGTACCTACAGTCATTTTTGGTTGCAGGACACAGACAAATCAAGCTGTACTGAGCTGGAATCTTCCTCCCTGCTGGCTTTCATAGTGCCTGAAGTTGCCATGCAGACTGTTGAGGGAGAAAAGTCATCAATGATCCTATCCAGCTGTGAATGATCTGAGCTCTAATACCACCTGTCAGGCAAGATGCACCATTGGTGCAAGAGTGGCATGATTGTTATGGAGATAACCAGCCACTTCCTGACTGGTGTTGAGGCCTGCGCCACAAGATATAAGTCATGTCTTATACTACAAACCTGGTCACAAAAGCCCATAGCTAGAGGAGTTCATAGTCCTAGGAAGGAACCCACTATTTTGTTTTGCTAAATGGACATATTACCAAACTACCTTCTACATATTTATACCCATCGATCAGTGTTTCTCTCAAGCTTGGCCAGAGAAGCTTCTTTTTGTAGTGGGCAGCAGTCAATGCAGAGACCCTTAAGTAGTCTAAGAGCTGAGAGTAAGTGACTAAAGTGCTCAGCCTTAAAAAACATATAGATCACCTCCTCCAAGGCTGAGGGAACATCACAAAAGGGAGCAGAAAAAAAGGTAAGGGTTGGCTCTTTGCTCCTTCCTGTTCTGGAGACAGTTGCATCTTTACCTGTAGTGCCAGCTTCGTCCCTTAGACATGAATGGATATCACAGTGAATGGATTTGGCTGTATTGGGCACCTAGTCAGCAAGACTGCCTTCAACCCTGGCAAAGTGGAGATTGTTACCATAAATTACCACTTCACTGACCTCAACTACATGGTCTACTTAAGCTAGTATGAGCCCACCCTCAGCAAATTCCACAGCACAGTCAAGGTTGAGAACAGGAAACCTGTCATCAATAGGAAGGTCATCTCCATCTTCTAGGAGAGAGATTCCACCAAAGTCAAATGGGGTGATGTTGGTGCTAAGTATATTGTGGAGACAACTGGTGCCTTCACTACCATGAAGAAAGTCAGGATCCACTTGAAGGGTGGACACAAAGGGTCATCATCTCTGCCCCTTCCACTGATGTCCTCATGTTTGTGATGGCCATGAACCATGAAAAGTATGACAATTCAGTCAAGATTGTCAGCAATGACTCCTACACCACTAACTACTTAGCATCCTGCTCCTCACTGGCCAAGGTTATCCATGACAATTTCAGCATGACCACAGGCCATGCCATCACTGCTACCAGAAGATTATGGACAGCCCCTCCAAGAAATGCTGGCATGATGGTCATAAGTTTCCACAGAACAGTATCTCTGCATCCACTGGTGCTGCCAAGGCTGTGTGCCAAGGTTGAATGGAACACTCATTGCATGGTCTTCTGTGTTCTAATCCCCCAGTATGCCTGTCATGGATCTGACCTCCTCTTGGAGAAACCTGCCAAATACGATGACATCAAGAGGGTGGTGAAGCAGGCATCAGAGGGCCCTCGAAAGAGCATCCTGAGGGGCTGGAGAGATGGCCAGCAGTTAAGAGCACTGACTGCTCTTACAGAGGACCCAGGGTCGATTACCAGCACCCACAAGGCAGCTACGAACCTTCCTTAACTCCAGTTCCAGGGGAATCTGAAGCCCTCTTCTGACCTCTGCGGCACTGTACTGCATGGGTGCACTCACATACATGCAGGCAATATACTCATACACATAAAATAAAAATAATAAATAAAATACTAAAATAAAAGAGGGGAGCATCCTGAGCTATACCGAGGACAGGTTGTTTCTTTTGACCTTAATAGCAATAACCACTCTTCTACCTTTGATGTTGGGGCTGCACTGCCCTCAATGACACTTTGTCAAGCTCATTTCCTACTATGACAATGACTATAGCAATAGAGCGGTGAACTTCATGGTCCATGTGGCCTTCAAGGAGTAAGAAGCCCTGGACAACCCACCTCAGCAAGAGGAAGAGAGAGCTCCTCTGATGTTGGGTAGTCCCTGCCAGCTCAGCCCTCAACACATTGAGTATTCTCTTCACAGCTGCCATCCCAGACCCTCAGAAGTGGGGTGGGGGACCTTAGGGAACCCTATTTTCTTGGAACACCATCAATAAAGTTCACTGTTCCCCCAATGCCTCCCCCCCCCAAAAAAAGAATGTAAAACCTGGAGGATGGGTAAGAATGTTATGAAATACTGTCTTCTGGATAGGACATGGCCACTGCATTCATGAACTCATAGCAGCTATAGTTGATGGCACAAGACCTGTGTAAGATCGAGCCAGTCAATGTTCCAGTATGGATAGAAGAGAAGGGCTCATGAGACTCCACTCCTAGCTGAGGAATCATGGCCAGGGGAGTAGGAGTTATTTTTCTTCAGGGATAGAGCCACTGATAGGCTGTCTATGCTCTGGTGGATGAACATGTGTACACAGGCAGCATTAACTGGACTCAGTGGGCTATAAAAAATAATAAAAAGAGGACATGAAGGTGGAGGGAGAAGTACTGGGGGCATCTGGGGGAAGTGGAGCAAGAGAGATGAGTTCTATATAATCAAGATACATTATATACATGTATTGTCAAGAATAAATCAATTTTAAAAGTTCTTTAAAAACAGTCCGGGAGGTGGGGGTGGGGGTGTGGTGCACACCTTTTAATTCCAGCACTTGAGAGGCAGAGGGAGGTGGATCTCTGTGAGTTTGAGACCAGCCTGGTCTACATAGCGAGTTCTAGGCCAGCTGGGGCAATAAGGAGACCCTGTCTCAAAAAGACCAAAAACAAACAAACAAACAAACAAACAAACAAACAAAAATCTTAAAAAACAAGGGCAGTGTGGGTGGGAACAGATTCCACAAGCATACTGACCAGTAAATATGGAATTAAAAGTCCACAAAATTCTAAAGATTTGACAGATGCTTTATGATCACTTATGAAAGAAAATGGAATCAACAAGAGTCAATTAGGAACAAGTCATGCTAAACCAACTTCATTTCCTGTTTTGATGAGGTTACCATAGCAACCGGAGAGTATTGGTCAGAGCTTCTGGAGAATTCAAGCCACTCAAGAAGTACTTCCTATTTGACATATTAAGGTAGGTGGCAAAAAAACCCCAAAAAATGTAAAAAAAAAACAAACAAAAATGTTCCTGCTCTTGAGAAACTTTCAAGTTAAAAGGAAAGGAGACAGGAACATATAACACAACCCCCAAAGAAACACACTTCCTAAACACAAGGGAAGAATTTAGGTAGATTAATCCCAAATTAGGCTATGAGAGAAAGGATTAAAAAATTGGGTCCTCAGAGTCCTGATGTACTCAGCGGCTGGCCATACAGAGCAAACCAAGCCATATACGAGCCCTGAGTGTGGTGTTCTTCACCATGCTGTACAGCCAGTTCCCCTTCTACAACATCCCACAGGAACTGTTCCACAAGATCAAGGCTGCTTAGTACACCATCCCCAGATTGGGCAGGTCTCTGAGAACAGCGTGTCTCATCTTGAAAATGCTGGTGCATTGTGGCAGTCTCTAGCTCCCTGAGCAGGCCTTTGCAAGGGGTTCCTGACATGGATGACTAAATGAGCAATGCAGACAGCTCCTAAGAGGCGAAGGTAAAGACGAAATGCTCCCAGTGAGTTTGAGAATGAACTACATGCCACAGAAGAGCACCATCCATGAGGCTCAGAGCTGCCCAGTTTGTGCCGCCAGTACGAGAGCTGGGCCATGATGTGCAGCCTATGACCTCCTTGGACAGGGCCATCTTGACAAAGAGGAACCTGTGGAAATAGTGCCCTCAGCCAGGATACTGGTCCCAGCATGCCTCTCTTCCACCCCATGTGAGGCCCAGCCACTAGGCTTGGGCACCGTCATAGTGCTAGACTAACTCCTAGGCAGAACAAGGGACATGGCAAGGAATAGGACTAGCCCAGGTCATGGCTGGGGTTAACAGAGATACCATAAAGCTTGATTGGTTTTTATTCATTTTTTAAAGTATTTTATTATTTTTATGTGCATAAATATATTGTCTGCATGCATGTAAGTGCACCCGTGTCATGCAATGCCTGATGGGGTCAGAAGAGAGCATTGAATTCCCATGAAATTGGAGTTACTGTCAGTAGTCAACTGCCATGTGGATGCTAGGAATTGAATCCGGGTCCTCTGCAAGAGCAGCCAGTGCTCTCACCTGCTGAGCCATCATCTCTCCAGCTCCCTTGATCGGGTTTTTTTAATGTGTATGCGTGTATTGCCTGCGTGTAGGTAAGTGCACCCATGTCGTGCAATGCCTGTGGAGGACGGAAGAGGCTGTCAGATCCCCTGGGACTGGAGTTATGGACAGTTGTTAGCTGCCATGTGGGTGCTGGGATTCAAACCTGGGTCTTCTGCAAGAACAGTCAGTGTTCTTAACCACTGAGCCATCTCTCCAGCCCATGATTGGTTTTTTTTAATCTCGCAAGTCTAGATACCTAATCTGCTTTTAATCAGGACATTTTAACACACACACAAAAAGGGTCCTATATAAACCATATCCTGAAGGAGTAGGTTTCTGACACAGAAGCAGCAACACAAGAGAAGCAAGTAGAAATGCAATACATGAAGAGGGGAAAGGGCAAGTATGACTATGGGACCAATGAACCCACCTAGCACTATCCCTTCCAAGAAGAGATTTATAGAATGAAGAACCATGTCCACCAACAGCCCTCAATTCCCTGTTCTAGAAACTATGCAAATCCATGCATAGCTTTACAAACAATAAAATGCCCCTTCAGTGTGTGTCAAAGGGCAGCTGTTCACAAGTGCTTTGTACAGATTATCAGGCTACCTCTGCCTCCACACAAATGCTGAGGCTCAAAGTTGGGGGAACACTTGTGTTCTCCCTTAAAACTGCTGGCACAGAACTCTTTTAAGAAGCCTAAGAATATCAACTGAATATAATCTTCAAGGCATTAAGAAGATATACCTGTCACAGTAGGAAGAACATATTCTATTTAACACTTCTTAGCTTGATTTTTATACTATGTGGGACTCATTTATAGTCTCATCCCATACTTTGCAAACATTAAGAGAAAAGCTGGGTGGGAGGTATCCTTGTGATGGGATCCAAGGAGATTTGAACTTCCTGATGTATGTATGTATGTATGTATGTATGTATGTATGTATGTATTATGTGGCTGGAGAGATGTATGCCAGGCAAATATTCTACCACTGAGTTACATCCCCAGCATACCTGACTTTAGAGATCTAAAGATTCCTGTGGGGGATTCAGATAAAGATCAGGTTCTCACCAGCAAAAGGAGAGAGCAAGACTGGGAGCCACAGAAGTCACAGCAGACAGCATCACTAAAGAAATGCTGGGAAGGGCTGGAGAGATGGCTCAGAAGTTGAGTGCACTGACTGTTCTTACAGAAGACCTGGGTTTGAATACCAGCACCCACATGGCAGCTAACAACTGTCTGTAACTCCAGTTCTAGGGGATCCAACAGCCTCTCTGTCCTCCATGGGTACTGCATGACATAGGTGCACTTACCTACATGCAGGCAATACATGCATACGCATAAAATAAAAATAACAAAGTATTTTAAAAAAAGAAATGCTGGCAAGAGGTCTGAGGACAGAACTCAAAAGCAGTAAGGGGATGAGAAACTGGTTCTAAGCAGTAAGAAAGTAATGAATAATAATAAAGACCTCTTGTCCATCCCTAAAGACTACACATGTACTTACCCACATGGGGGGGGCAGTGTTTGAAAAGACATAGAAGGAAGAAATTTCAAATAAGAGGTTGAGAAAGCAAGAACTGAATTAACATTCACTGAATCTACAATGAGATGAGGTATGGTGTCCTTGGCCTAGTAAGAAAATATAAAGCAGAATGCAAACAGGAATAAAAGGGACTGTCCCTCTTAGATTAAGTATGTAATTTAAAATTTTTTATTTATAGGAACCCACAGCTAAGAGACTCTGGACTCTTAAAAGTTGGACTGTGGAGCTGGGTATAATGATTCATGTCTGTACTTGAGAGGCAGAGGCAGGCAGATCTCTGTGAGATGGAAATCAGCCTGGTCTACATATCAAGTTCCAGGCCAGTTGGGGCCACAGGGAAATCCTACCTGAGAAAAAAAAAAATTGGACTGTGTTTTATATTGTGATATTAACATGAGATCTTGAGGACAAGAAATGAAAAGGGTACGGCTTTTAATGATGTTTGTGTGTCAAGTTCACAAAGGGTTAATTATGCTGGCTAGTTTTTGTTAACTTGACACAAACTATAGTCACCTAGGAAGAGGGAACCTCAACTGAGAAATTTCCTCCATCTCAATTGCCTGTGGCTATATCTCTGAGGCATTTTAAAAATTGCTAATTGATGTAGGAGGGTCCAGCCTACTGTGGGCAGTGTCATCCCTGGGTAGGAGGGCCTGTGCTGTATAGCAAAGGAACTGAGCAAGCCAGTAAGCAGTGTTCCTCCATGGTCTCTGCTTCTGTTCCTGTCTTCAGGCTCCTGCCTTGATTTCTCTCAGTGATGGATTGTGATCTAGGAGTTGTAAGATGAAATAAACCCTTTTGTCTCCAAGTTGCTTTTGGTCAGTGTTTTGTCACAGCAACAGGAAAAGAAACTGTAACAGAGAGTATCGTGAAGAAAATAGGTAAACAGAGGTTGGGGGCTAGACATGTAGAAGAGAAAGCTCCCCATGGCAAACCAGGGAGATGGGAAGGGGGGAAAAAAAAATCAATGTTAGAAAAGGGTAAAGAGACAAAGGTGCAAAGGCGTGGAGCAATGGAGAGCACACCCACAGTGGTCAAAACACACCGAAGCCTAGTAGAGGTTGAAGCTAGAAAAGAACAGAGTACATGACTGAATATTAACAGATCATTGTATATCCATTAATATAAGCCTGAAGATTATATTAACTAAAAATAAAGCTCAAAATTAAGTCGCAGACTATAGCTTAAAAATATTTATCTGGGGCTGGAAAAGATGGCTCAGCGGTTAAGAACACTGTTCTTGCAGAAGACCCGGGTTCAAATCCCAGCAGCCACATGGCAGTTAACAACTGTCCGTAACTCCAATTCCAGGGAATCTGACAGTCTCTTCTGTTCTCTGTGGACAGTGCAGGGCACGGGTGCACTTACCTATAACGCAGGCAATACACTTATACACATAAAATAAAAATAATAAAAATGTTTAAAAAAGTATTTATCTAATTGGGCATGGTGGTTCATACCTTTAATTCCAGCACTCAGGAGGCAAGAGGCAGGAGGGTATCTGTGAGTTTAAGGCCACCTCGTCTACATAATGAGTTCCAGTCAGTCAGGGCTACATAGCGAGACCCTGTTTCAAAAAAGAAAAAAAAAAAAAAAAAAATTCTAGAAGAGATAATATCAAGCTAGCATGATGGTGGGATAAGTGATTTAAACCCATCTATTCCAGCAGAAGGAACAATAACCACTGTCATGTAGGTTGTATAAGACAAAAGTTTAAAGTCATAATTTCTTTACTGCATTAAACAACTGGGGGGGGAAAAATCTCAATCCAAAATAGATAATATGTATGAAATACTTAAAAACTATTATTATGTGTATGCATGCTACAACACACATGGAGGCCAGAGGACAACTTTGTAGAGTCGGTACTCTCTTTTCACACTTTTACATGGAACACAGGTCATAAGGTTTTACCAACCGAGCCATCTCACTGGCCCTAAACAATAGTGCTCTAAAACTGAACAGGTTGCACAGACCAATGTAAAACCTAGGAATGATTCAGTTTACTGCCTCAGACTGCAAGGAAAAAAATGTAAACAGATCCTGGAAGTTCCCCTGAGCTGAAGACAAAATAGGAGGTTTGGAGAGTCCAAGTCAGTCAGAAGTTGTGGGGCAAAACATCAGAAACAGAGATAGGGAGATATGTTTGGAGTTCCCTTCTGTAATGTATTATATTAGTAATTGTCTTGAGCTGTTTTAAGCAGATTCTGATGGTAAGGAGCCTCCCCTGTCTCAGAATTCAGTAGGTTTACTTCAAGTATCTTCTAAAACTATGTCCTGGTGCAGGCCAGCCCCCAACTTTGCGATGGAGACAAGAAAACTGCAAACAGGTAAGGTTGTTAAAAACATTGTGTCCTTGAGAGCAGTTAGAAGGTAACCATTACTAACAAAGGTTGGTAAGCTGGGTGTGGCGGCCAACAACTGTCCGTAACTCCAATTCCAGGGAATCTGACAGTCTTTTCTGTTCTCTGTGGACAGTGCAGGGCACGGGTACACTTACCTATACGCAGGCAATACACTTATACACATAAAATAAAAATAATAAAAATGTTTAAAAAAGTATTTAATTGGGCATGGTGGTGCATACCTTTAAACCCAGCACTCGGGAGGCAGAGGCAGGTGGATCTATGTGAGTTCAAGTTCCAGGATAGCTGGGGCTACAGAGAGACAGTCTCAAAAAGACCAAAAAAAACAAAAACAAAAACAAAAACAAAACAAAACAAAACAAAAATCCAAAAACCCTGTGGTGAGAATGAGAAGGTGGAAGCTTGTCAATGGAAGCTTGTCATTTTTGCTGGATGTTATAAGCACCTGATTTGTTTTGCTATCCATCTGTTGCTTCTATCTGTTGTCTGACAGTTCTTTTAATTTTGCTTGCTATATATACTTAATAAATTTATTCATTCAAAAATATGGCTATTATAGATCATTCTCTGTGATGGAACACACTCTAGTCTTCAACCGAGCATGGGTCAAAGCCTACGGAATTACAAAGCTGGGCAAAGAGCAGTTGGAAAGAAGCATGTGTCCATGAGAACAATTCCTGTCCCATCAGCCAGAGAAAAGACCTAACATGGATGGCATCAAACTGAATCCTCAGATGGGTACCAAGTGTGACTAAAGATGATTCTAGACCTGCCTAGGAATGCTTAAAATCAAGCCTTCAAAGGACCAACCTCTTTCTAGTGATTTAACTGCACTCTAAGAAATAAAACCCGATTTCCAAAAATACCACGCCCCCAAATGTTGCACCATTTCATCAGAATTAAAAACATTCCCTCATTGAGGAGGCTTGTAAGACTGAAGGAGCCAGTAAACCTTACCCAGCTCAATAAGCTCCCAAGGCTCCTCCCCAAAGTTATAAAAGCTTTAAACAATTACTGGAAAGAGGAGACTCCACACAGAGCTGTTAATAGCTGTGCAGGGAGCTCAGGGATACAACTTTCCTGAGTGTCAATGATGCCTGGGTGGTTTTGTTCTGTGATACGGCTGCCTTTGAGCCACCCATGCTCCTGTAAGTAACCATAGAAACTTATTGGTTCACTAAGCTAGAGTTGGGTGGGACTGTTTCTTTGGTTTGATGCCCTAACTGGGGTAAATAGATAGATACCTGTTCAAATCTCCCCAGGAAAATCAAATCACACAATTGTAAAATTAACTTACTAATATTCTTAAAAGTAAACATGAGCCACATGAAGAACAAAATTCACCAAAAAGCAGACCCAAGAATAAGATGCAGAAACAGTATACAAGAATGTCTAATAGCTACTCTAAATAGATTCCATGTTTAAGAAAACAAGAGTCCAAGCATGGGAAAGAGAGAAATACAAGGTACAAAAGAGCACCAACTCAAATTTCTAGACATGAAACATAAAAGCACAATGCTTACAATTCACAATAGATTCTACATTACTGAAAATAGGGTATGCTAAAGGTACAGAAATAGAAACTCCAAAACGAAACACTTAAAGAAGAAAAACAAAGGGGTTGGTGATGCAGCTTAGTGGTAGAACTCTTGCCTGAGTAAAGTCCTATGTCTAGTTCACTTCACTTAAAAAGAAAAAATTAACTATTTTATTTATTATTTTTAGTTTATGTGTGTGTATACATACATACACACATACTATATATATATACATATATACACACAGAAAGAGAGAGAGAGAGAGAGAGAGAGAGAGAGAGAGAGAGAGAGAATGTATTGCCTACATGTATGTAAGTGGACCTGTGTTGTGCAAAGCCCTCAGCGTTGTCAAAACAGGATGTCAGATCCCCTGGAACTGGAGTGACAGACAGTTGTTAGCTGCTATGTGGCTGCTGGGAATCGAACCGAGGTCCTCTGCAAGAGCAGCCCCATAAACTTATTGGTTCAACCAGCTTGAGTTAGGTGGGATTATTTCTTTGGTTGGATGCCCTAGCTGGGGTAAACAGACGTCTAATCAAATCTTAACTGCTGTCCCTAAATAAATTTTTTTAGGGGGGATGAGGGCACTAGGCACTGAGAGAGACAGTGTCAGTGAACTGTGGTATAAGGTCAAATGGTCTAAGATACATTTAATTGGAGTCACAAATATCTTCCTATGTACAAATTTTAAGAGAAACAAAGTTATTTCTATAAAGGTGTTATCAAGGAAAAAAGATGTATTCAACTGTTCTCTCAACACTGGTTTTAAAAGTAAACAAGCCAGGAGTGGTGGCGCATGCCTTTAATCCCAGCACTTGGGAGGCAGAGGCAGGTGAATCTCTGTGAGTTCAAAGCCAGGTTCTGTGAGTTCAAAGCCAGGCTGGTCTACATAGTGAGTTCTAGGCCAGCTGGAGCTACAGGGAGACCCTGTCTCAAAACAAAACAAAACCAAAACTAAACAGATACCAATGAAAGACACTGTCATTAAACAGACTGAAAACTTTCTATTAATTTAAAAAATTATGTGTATGCACATTTTATTATGTGTTTGTGTGGTATGTACATGAGTGTAGGTGCCTGCAGATTCCAGAAGAGGGCATTAGATGCCCTGGGGCTGGAGTTTCAGGTGGTTGTGTGTTGAGTGTTGAGAACTGAACTCACTCTAGAACAAAATTTCTAACACCAAAATATTAACCCAGATCAGCTGCAGTTAGATACTTAGGACACTGCATTTCTTAGAATATAAGGGGATATTAATTCTTTTAGAATTTTCATGTGTGTAATACATAAAAGAGAATACAGGGTCAGAGGGAGAGGAAGCTGAGAGATAACTCCTCAGATGAGCTTTATGAGGAGTCACACCAATACGGCCATAGGCAGCCATGAAGGAACCGTAAAGGGAAAGAACCTTCAATTCTCTTCAGTTCAAAGGGGAACAAAAGGAGTTTCTTGCTCTTATAGATTTCCAGGAGTGCATAGTAAGTTCTATGATACGTAGGCTAGATCACGTGCCATGAGTTAGTATGGATGAAGGCATTAAATATAATTAAAGACTGTCTCAGGTCGGGGCATCAGGGGGAGCAGTGCTTGCTTGCAGCTGCAAGGGGGAGGGAGAAGATTCAACTGTCAAGAGCTGCAAGGTCGAACAAGCAGCTCTTTGTAGTTGCCTTGAGAGCGAGTGAGTGGGAGGTGTACTGATTTAGGAGAGAAAGCAGCAGCTAGAGGATCTGTGATCTAACAATGTGGCAACGTAGGGGGGTACTTTGGTGGGGGGGATGTTGCTGGAGGTTAAACTCATATGCTAGGCAAGCATTTTACCACTGATCTACATCCATAGACAGGGTTTCATGAAATTGCTTAGGTTGGCACTGAACTCACTATGTAGCCCAGGTTGGCCCAGAATGTGTTATCCTGCCTCAGTCTCCAATATCTGGAGATATCCCAATTTTATTGGGAATTAAATGGTTCTGACACTGAAAAGAAGCTTTAGCTACAATTTGTCAAGAGCTTCCTAAATGCCAGGCATTGCTCTATGTTGGAATGTGTATAAAGTGATGATGCAAAGTGAGGATAGTTCAATCTGAAATACAGGTATACTGCTGATACAAGGAAGAAGCTAAGCCAAAACAATGAAGACCACCGAAAGACTACAGTTATAATTCCTGAAATACTTATACACATCCCCACTTTGAAATTACAGGCCTTGTTAGACCTGCCACTTGGTCTTTACAATCAAGGAATTAAGTTTTTAAAGTACATACATTGAAGTCCCCCCCCCCCTTTGAGTCAGGATCTCTGTATAGTCCAAATTTGCCTAAAACCCACCATGTAGCCCAGGTTTGCCTCAAACTTGCAGTGATCCTCCTGCTTCAGCCTCCTAAGTACTAAAATTACAAATGTATAACATTATGCCCAGCTAAGATTAATTTTCTTAGTATTAAAAATGGTATTCCACTTAATCCCCAACACCACAAAACTGGTATTCCAAGGCCGGGCATGGCAGCACATGCCTTTAATCCCAGCCCTCCTGAGGCAGAGGCAGGCCAATCTCTGTGAGTTCAAAGCCAGCTTGATCTACATAGCAAGTTCCAGGTTAACCAGGGTTACAGTGAACCCTGTCTCAAAAATAATCAAAATGAACAAACAAAACAACCCCCCCTCAAGTTTTCCAATGTATCTGATTTTCTCAGTAATCTATGTTATTATATCCATTTAAAAGTATTAACCTGAGGGGCTAGAGAGATGGCTCAGAGGTTAAGAACACTGGTTGTTCTTGCAGAAGACCCAGGTTCGAATCCCAGCACCCACATGGCAGCTAACAACTGTCTGTAACTCCAGTTCCAGGGGATCTGACAGCCTCTTCTGTTCTCCGTGGGCATTGTACAACACGGGTGCACTTACTTACATGCAGACAATACACGCATACACATAAAATAAAAATAAAGTATTTTTAAAAAATTTTAAAAAAAAGTATTAATCTGAGCCGGGTATGGTTGTGTACGCCTTTAATCTCAGTACTTGGGAGGCAGAGGCAGGCAGAGGCAGGCAGAGCTTTGTGAGTTCAAGGCCAGCCTGGTCTACATAGTGACTTCTAAGACAGCTGGGGTTACAGGGAGACCCTGTCTCAAAAAGACCAAAAAAAAAAAAAAGCATTAATTTAAGGAATTACAAGTTTCATGAACTACCTAAAGGATCCATGGTAGAAAAAAGACTAAGAAAAAGAACTTTTGTTGTAAGGACCATTTATAGACTCAGTGGAAATGGCAGAGACAGGAAATTAGTACAAAAGTTAATATTCAAGAGAAAGAAATATCGGTTTTAGAATCTTGCAAAAAGCACACTGTGTAACTTCCTTAAATACTTTTTGTCTCACTCTGTGTTTCAGTCTGTGCCCAGGCTAAACTTGAACTCATGACGAGACTCCTGTCTCAGCTTCCTGACTGCTGGGTGGCAAGAAACAACATGTTTGGCCTCAAATACTAGTTATTCATCTACACTGTTGGGCATTATGGATACAGTGGTGAAAATAGAAAGCTTTCTAGTCTCCTAATTTCATATAGAGAGATAAAAGAAATAGTTATTAGCATATATTAACAAATTATATTAATGTTATGACCATATTATTAACAAGTTATGATGTATATGGAGAAAAGAATAGGTAACTAATGTTATTAAAGAAGACTAGAGAACTTGGTGTAAATTAGGGATTTGTGGACTTTTCTTAGCAAAATGAGAAAAGCCCTCAAACAGACTTGAAGAATGAGTGGGAATGAGCAGGTTGAGGAGTGAAAGAGAAGAGAAGTATTCTACTAGCAAGGAGAGTCAAGTATTTGTGTACCTGGAAGGTTGCCATTAGGAACTCATTGAGCACAGAATATGGCTCACAGTGAGGTGAATAGGCAGCAGCTGGCAATTATGCCAGTAATTTCATATTTATGTTAAACATGCTTTCATCTTAAGTGGGGAATAAAAGCATCAAAAAAAAATACATATACGTATGTCTTTTTGAGACAGGGTCCCCCTGTAGCCCCAGCTGGCCTGAACTCACAGAGACCCACCTGCCTCTGCCTCCCAAGTTAAGCGGTAAGCACAGAACTAGCATTTTAAGCAGGTCAGTTCAATGTGTGAACCTATACCACCAGCCAGTGAAGGACATTAAGCATGTCAGGACCAAGGGCACTGTAAGCAAGCAGAATTCCCAAGTAAGTAGATCAATCAATGGATGGAGGGGGAAGAAAGGAAAGACAAGTACCTCTGAAGGAAGTGGTAGAGTTCCTGGAATGCACAAGAGTGAGGATAATGAAAAAAGGGAAGTCAACAAATTGAGAAGGAGCAGCCGCTGAGTGGAATCCATGAATGAGATGGTGGGCAAGTCAATTATTGCTACTGGGATTAAAAAGGAGTTATGCAAGTAGGAGCAAGTAATGCTAATAAAGAATCTGTGTAACTTCAAAATAAGACAAGACTCCCAATTATTAAGAGGCACTATGGCTATTGATTGGTTCAGAATCCCAAAGGAAGATCTTGTGAACTGGAAGATACTTGGGATGATACATCAAGCTGAATGGCCAGAGAAGTTAGATGATCATTTATAAAAATCTGGTGACTGGCTTTTTCTTCTGTGCTCTTGACTTCCTAAATTTATCTGCCCATCTGATTTTCCCGAACTTTGGTATTTGTTTAAAAGTGTTTGTGTATATATGTAAAAAGGATAAAAAGGAACCATATACTATGGGAATTAATAAAGTAAAAGACATAACTATTAAAAAAAAGAGGCAAAAAATACTTTGTAATAATATATGAATTTATGATGAATAAGAAGGCAAATGTGAATTAAAACTACATATCCCCTAAAACAGGTAAAATAATAAAGACGGTGGGGCTGGAGAGATGGCTCAGCAGTTAAGAGCACTACTGTTCTTGCAGAGGACCTGGGTTCGAGTCCCAGCACCCACATGGTGGCTATGAACCATCCTTAACTCCAGTTCCGGGGAATCCGAAGCCCTCTTCTGACCTCCAAGGTGGCATTGCACACACATGCAGGTAATACACTCATACACATAAAATAAAAATAAAAAATATTTTAAAATAAAAAAGAAAGAAAGACTGGCCACAGCAAGTACTGATGAGGATACAGAGAAGCTAAAATCTTAATTCACTAAAGAATGGTACAGACACTATGGAAAACAGCTGGGAAGTTTCTGAAAAACCAACATATGCTTAACCAACCAACCCAGGAATTGCAGTAAAAGAATCTATATTTCCACAGAGTTGTACATAAATGTTTGTTGGAGCTTTATGCATAACAGCACCAAAATGGGAATAACTCAACTGTACATCAAAAGTAAAAGGTGTGTCTGGCTGAAAAGATGGCTCAATGGTTAAGAGCCCTGGCTAAGAACCCTGGCTGTTCTTGCAGAAGACCCAGCACCCGCATGGTAGCTAATAGCCATCTGTAATTCCAGTTCCAGGGGATCTGACACCCTTTTCTGTCCTCCAAAGGCACTGTACAACACCGGTACACTTACATGCATACATGCACAACACTCATACACATAAAAGGTGTGAACTATGCAGGCACATGCCTGTAATACTAGTTGTTGGATCACCGATCAAAGTAAGCTTGGGCTACACAGCAAGTCCTTGCCTTAAAAAAAAAAGTGGATCTGGGCATGGTGGCACACGCCTTTAATCCCAACACTCAGGAGTCAGAGGCAGTTGGATCTCTGTAAGTTCAAGGCCAGCTGGGGCTACAGGGAAACCCTGTCTTAAAAAAGACCAAAAAAAAAAAAAGAGGTGGAGAAAAAGGATGGAGGTTATCCATCCACCCTATGCTGAGGGTGGTGCATGCCTTTAATCCCAGCTCTCTGGAGGCAGAGACTCTGAGTTCAAGGCCAGTCTAGTTTGGTCTATATAGTGAGTTACATCTGGGGCTACAGAGAGACCCTGTCTCAAAAAAAGACCAAAAATAAATTGATTAATAAATAACAAAATAGCACTTATTTGGGGGGCTGGTGAGATGGCTCCACAGCTTAACTGACTGTTCTTACACAGGACCCAGGTTTGATTCCCAGCACCCATATCAGTAACTCCAGTTCCAGTGGAATCCGATGGCTTCTGACCACCATGGGCATTGCATGACATGGGTACACTTACACACATGCAGGCAATACACTCATAAATAAATACATAAAAAATTTAAAAATAGCACTTATTTTCTATCCCTTTTATATGAAATTCTGGAAAAGCTGCAGGCAATCTATCTTAACAAAAAGCTGCTCTATGGTTGGTGAGGCAGAGACTAACTGTAAAGGAGCAAGAGAGCCTTTTGTTGTGATATAAATGCTCTGTGGTGGTGGGAGTCATACAAGTGACACAGGTGCCCAAGATTTAACTAGCACATAAAGAAATATTTTATCGTTTTTCCTTGCTCTTGATGCTGAGACTTGAATCTAGGCTCTCATATACCCTAAGCACGTGCCCAATTCTAAGCTGTACCCCTAGCCCCCAAAGATGGCATATTGCACAAAAATTATACTTCGGGGGCTGGAGAGATGGTTCAGCAGTTAAGAGCACTGACTGCTCTTGCAGAGGACCAGGATTTGAGTCCCAGCACCCACATGGCGGCTTTGAACCGTCCTTAACTCCAGCTGCAGGGGAATCCAAAGCCCCCTTCTGACCTCTGCAGCACTGCACGACACAGATGCACTCACGTACATGCAGGCAATACACTCATACACATAACATTTAAAAAAAATTTAAAAAAAATTATACAAACCGGGTGTGGTGGCGCACGCCTTTAATCCCAGCACTCAGGAGGCAGAGGCAGGCAGATCTCTGTGAGTTCAAGGCCAGCCTGGTCGACTTAGTGAGTTCCAATAATAAATCCATAAACAAATTTTTTTTTTTTAATTAAACAGTTGGGCATGATGGCACACTCCTTTAATCCCAGTACTTGGGAGGCAGAGGCAGGTGGATCTCTATAAATTGGAGGCCAGCCTGGTCTTCATAGCAAGTTCCAGGCCAGTTGGGGCTACAGGGAGACCCTGTCTCAAAAAGACCAAAAAATACTTTGGGAGGGAATTTTTTAGAAGTTGAGGAGGCTGGAGAGAGCTCAATGAGTGAAGTACTTGCCACACAAGCATGAAGACCTCAGTTTGGATCCCCAGCACCCACATACGAAGCCAGTTCATGTTTCCAATCTCAGAGCTGGGAAGGATCCCTTGGGAATGGCTGGTCAGCCAGACTAGCCTAATCAGAGAGCCCCTCCCATGAAGTAACCCTCTTTCAAAAAAATGAAGTAGGGGACTGGAGAGATGGCTCAGCAGTTAAAAGTGCTTGCTACTCTTCTAGAAGACTTGAGTTTAGTGCCCAGCACCTACATCAGGTCACAGCTACCTCTAACTCCAGCTCCAATGCTCTCTTCTGGCCTCCATGAATGACTGCATACACACACACACAGATAAAAATACACACATGGCATACACACACACACACACACACACACACACACACACACACACACACACACACACAGAGATAAAAATAAATCTTTCTTAAAATAGTTAACAACAACAAAGTAGACAGCGTTTGAGGAACAACATCCAAAGTTGACCTCTAACCTGCCCACATCTTTCAAGAATATGGACCTGTGCGTGAGCACACACACACTGAGCTGTGGTACAAAATTATGGGGATGATTTCCTTTCATGGTTCATTAGCTAACACTGAAGGCAACGCCAAGGAAAATGTTCCACAGGGTTGGCGTACTGGCAGTATCTTTAGAACAAATGCCCAGCCTTCCACAATCCTTTCTAAACTTTTGATATAAAATTTCTGGTTATGTTTCGTTTCTTTAGCTATCTGTCATGTAGTCATATCTCACAGTAGAGGCTCAATACTGTTTGTCTAAATAAAGTAGCAATCATGCAAAGTACCACATACTGTACACATTGTTAAGCAGCTAAAATGCTACCTATCAACTGTGAATGGGTTATTTTTAGAGAAAGCTATTAAGCTGTTCTCTAAGCTACCCATTTTGGTGAACCTTAATTATCTGAACACTAAACTACATTCTTCGTTTCACAGATAAAAATTAACTTGTCTTCAGATACTAAGCAAGTTAGACTGATCCAAATTAATGTTCCAAAAATAAGCAGGTAGTTAATGACTGCTTTAAAAGTATTTCTTACTTTAACTTGGTTTGCTCATAATTCACTAAGCTGGTGCAACTGGGTTTTTCTTTTGTTTTTGTGTTTTATAGAGGCATAAATCAAAAAAAGCTGGCCTAAAGTCATTTCGGCTATGAAACCAACAGCAAAAAGTGCATTAGATTTACTCAAATTAAGTCTATGTTTCTGGAGGCTGGAGAGATGGTTCGGTGGTTAAGGGCACTGGCTGCTCTTGCAGAGGACCTAAGTTCAATTCCAGCACTCACACGGCAGCCATAACTCCAGTTCAGGGGATTAGACGCCCTCTTTTGACCTCTGCAGGCACTGCACAACTTGAGTGCACTTAACATACATGCAGGCAATACACTGAAACACATCAAATAATAAAAAATATATACTAAAATATTTTAAAGAGTCTATGTTTCAATACCTTTCAGATATCATAGCTTAAAAGCTGACGTCATGTGTAACCTCATTAGAAAAGGTATTCTTGAGAGCCCAGACCATGAACAAATTTTGCCTGCTACATATACATTTTTTAATCACTTCAATAAAAAACAGGCTAAATCTGAGTGTGACAGCTCATATCTGTAATCCCAACCCTCAGGAGCTAGAGACAGAGAGACTCACAAGACCAAGGTCATCCTCAACTTCATAGCAAGTTCAAGAGTAGCCTGGGATACATGAAACCCTGCTTCAAAAAACAATCCCCTGCCAAAAAAGTGGTATAGTTTCAATATTTTTTTTTCAAATTTACAAAGAGATTTATTACTTTTATGTTTATATACGTGTGCCTGTGTGAGTTTATGGTACGCATGCATGCAGGAGTCCATAGAAGCCAAAAGAGGACATCAGACTCCCCTGGAACTGGAATTATAGATGGTTGTGAGCTTCAATGTGGCTGCTGGGAACTGCAACAAGTGGTCTTAATCACTGAGTCATCTCTCTAACCTCACAATTTTTTCCACTGTGATAGTCTAAAAAGGAACTGATGTCAGAAAAGAACACCAGCATTCAAATCAAGAGGTTTGACCCTCAATATTAATGCAGACACGCCTTCCATATATGCTGTAATACTGCTGAGTTACAGTAAGAAGAAAATCCTATGGTTCTATGTTCAGGCTTCTTCCAAACCAAGGATTACAAAAAACTTTAAAGAAAGAAGCATAGAAAAAGCGGGAGTGGGGCACCCACACTTAGTCATGCATAGCTATGCATGGATACAGATAGAAAGATGAAGATTTGTATTAGTAAAGATTCCACAAATTTTTGGCAAAGTATACAAACGATTAAAGCAAAAAGTATTAAAAAATTACTTTGTGAATAGGAAAATTAAGTCTATGCTCTATGAGGATTTAAAAAATATTTTTATTTTATGTATATGAGTGTATTACCTGCATGTGTGTAAGTGCATGCAATGCCCTTGGAGGTCAGAAGAGGGTGCTGGATCCCCTGGAACTGGAGTTACAGTTGTTAGCTGCCATGTGGGTGCTGGGATTCGAACCCAGGTCTTCTGCAAGAACAGCCACTGTTCTTAACCCCTGAGCCATCTCTCCAGTCCCTTTATGAAGATTTTATGTTGTGACCACCCATTGTCCTAAATACCCACAACCACACAGCCTTATTTAAAATACTTGGGCCGACAAGATGGCTAGGTAAATAAAGGAATAAAAGCCCTTGCCCTCAATCCTGAAGACCTGACTATCCTCAGAATCCATATGCTAGGAGATCTGACTCCCGCAAGCTGTTTTCTGACCACCAGACGTGCCCATGCCCACACCCACACACGTGGATAATCTATATGTAAAAAAAAAAAAAATTCTAGAATAGTGCAATGTCAGACTATGTGTCTTTCCAACAGATATACTCATACACAGTAGTAATATTTAGAAAGAATCTTTGTAATCTATGTTATGAACTTGTTGTGAAGGGGAACTTGATGAAAGGAACTGCTTCCTTTTTCCTTACCTATTCCATGTTCTAAGGTAAGAATTTTAAAGGGGGTGCCTAGAAGTAAGCTATGTAAACAACTAGAAGTAACGTAAGTAAGTATATTAAGCATTTTCTAACACTTTCTAATGCCAAGCATTCAAGGGTAGAAACAAAGGTACTAACAAGGGTAGCCCTGGAGAAGGAGAAAGACAGTAAGAAAAGACCTCATTACTCACAATGGTCACAATCATTAGCATGTGCTTTGACTTTTAGCAGAAATCCTTATATACTATCTTTAACACAATCCATACAGCACAGCTCCTATTTTGTAGATGAAGAAACTGAGGCAAAAGGGGTTAATTATTAACTTATCCATGATTACATAACTAGTAGCTAACAGACCGGGATTCAAATTCAGGTGTACTAACCTCCAAAACCCATTTCTCAACCACCCTACCATGAAAGACCCAGCTCATTTAGCTCTCCTGATGTCTCTGAACCAGAGTCAGACTCCTAACTGAGCCAGATTATAACAGGTCAATGGAAAAGAAATGGTAGAAGGCAGGCACCAAGTCAAAAATTATAATAATTACAAACAACACAGAAGACGTGCTGATCCCCAAAGCCAGCTATCGAATTTGAAGGTTCTAGCCACTTAGATATTCTTCCCAGAGGAGAAGTCATTCTGTCCCCCTGAAACAAGAGCCTGTAAATGGGGTGTGGGAGAGCAGGACTGAAAGCAGAAATGTAAACCAGACACAGGTGAGGTGAGAAAGGAATCCAAGTGGGGGGGGACAAGCAAAATGTGTTGGAAGACCCAATGGAAATTAGAAGCCAGAGAATTTTAGTGGTGTCAGTTATGACATGTAATTTTTCTCCTGTTTATGCCTGTAGCCTATCGGGAAGATTAGACAAAAAAATAATCGATTGGACTCATATCTGATGGAAACAGAGATCAAGGGAATTGAGAATCTGCTCAGAGGGAGAGGAAAGGTAGTCACAGAAGACCCACGGATTATAGAACATAAAGTAGGTCTTAAGTAAGGAGAATGGTGAGAGAAGGGAAAAGAACAGCCAGGCACTAATGATTACCTTTTTTTATTTTTTATTTTTCCCCCTTGTCTTTTTGAGACAGGGTCTCCCTATAGCCCAAGCTAGCCTGGAACTCGCTTTGTTCCAGGCTGGCCTCAAACTCACAGAGATCCACCTGCCTCTGCCTCCTGAGTGCTGGGATTAAAGGCACGTACCACCATGCCCGGCTGGGGATGATCACCTTTTAAGGGCAACCCTTGTATGCTTCATATGCTTCACCCTAAAATCAAAAGAGGAGTTTCAATGGTCCCCATCACTGAAACATATGAACTGCCTCACTGCTAGAAATACTAAACATCTGACTCAGCTATGTGGCAAATGACTCTCTAAGATGGGAAAATGTTTAAGGCTGAAGTATGTAGTATTATTATCTAAACTGAAAAGAGCTGCCTGTTAACTAAGCAGGAGGTGAGATGTTATGTAACAGACGCTAACCTCTGTAATGTAGAAAAATGTAATATATAGTTATAACTCTAAAATGCTAGTAAGAAAATCTCCAGTTAACTTTATAAAACTAACTTTACTTTTTTCCATTAGAGCTTCTACAGTTAATGTTAATTTCTTTTGTAAGCCACCAAGACAGAGAGGAAAAGAACAAGAACAGGAAGATCCTCAACAAAATTTGGTAGCTATTCATATGTATGTAGTTTTAAAATGGAAGTAACTCTCTTATATTGCTGATGCAACCCAAATGATATAACCCTTACAGACCTGAATTTTGAAATACCTAAAGTTATGTATGTATACAGTCTTTTGGCTCAGAATTATATTTCTAGGAATCTAGATATACTTCCCCAAAGATACACTTCCATTAATATGAAAATGTGATATTCCAAATTATTCACTACAACATTATTTAATTGTAAAAAACTAGAAACAATCAAAATGTTCATGACTGGACAGAGGCTTAATACGTTGGGAGTTATCCATACTATCCATAGAGCTGGCTATCCAGCTGAAGATCCTGCAGCTGATCCATGAATGAGGAAGCTGGGTGTGATGACACATGCTTATAATCTCAGCACTTGGGAGGCAGAGGCAGGAAGACTACCCATGAGTTTGAGGCCAGACTGGACTCCATAGTAAGATCTAAGGCACCTAAGGGTTGCATAGTGAGACACTGTCTCAAAAACCAAAAGAATGAAGAGCTCCAAAAACTGACATGCAATAAATCCCAAGACAGACTGCTAGATGAAATAAGCAAAGTAAAAGAGACTTATCCTACATTGTTCTTCACATAAGAATGGTAACATGAAAATAGTCATTTATACATACATATGTGGGGGGGAACCAATAAGAGAAGGATGGGGAAGGGGAGGAGTGAGGTGAAAAGGGAGGGAAGGGTGGGTGAAAAGGGGGTGGGAGCCACACCTATATTACAATATTACAACATGGATGAAATCTGAGAACAATATGCTAAGTCAACAAGCCTGTCTAAAAAGACAAATATTGTACCATCCTACCTATGTGAGGTGTTTAGCGGAAGACAATTTCAGCAACAGACAACAGAACAATAGCTGTTAGAACCACAGTCACATATAGATCACATACTAAAAAATTAAAACCAATCAGTATACAAGAATTCATATATAATAACTGAATTTAAACTCTAAAATGAATGAAATAAAGAAACACACGAGGGGCACAAAGGAAAATTCTGTAAAATAGTACTTTAAAGCTGAAGGCATTAAAAACTCAACTATATACACACAAATCCTATTAATTTAGCCAGTAAATTTGTTTCCACAAAGATATGCATTAACAATTCTGAAACTAATTTATATGGATAGTAGAAACAAACAGGTAAGGAAAATGGAAGACAGTGAAGGCCACATTGGTGAAAGAATTACAAATAAAGGGGAAAAATAATATTATGTAGTGTTAGAATCTGAGGTATTAGAGTAAGGAGTCGCAGGTTTTGTTTTTGTTTTGTTTTTTTTTCCAGTCTTTTTGAAACAGGGTTTCCCTGTAGGCCTAGCTGTCCTGGAACAAACTATGCAGAGAAGGCTGGCCTTGAACTCACAGAGATCCTCCTGCCTCTGCCTCCCAAGTGCTGTGTTTATTTTTTAAGACAGGGTCTCATTATGTAGTCCTGGCTGGCCTGGAACTTGCTATGTAGACCAGGCTGGTCTTGAACTCACAGCAATCCATCTACCTCTGTCTCCCCAGTACTGGGATTAAAGGTGTGCACCATCACGCCAGGCCAATTCACAATTTTTAACATATACAGAAATACAGATATATGCAAATGGGAGTTAGTATGCACCCATATTTTCTTCTACTGAGAAAATCTTTAAGCAACAGTTACACAGTGGCAATAAACACACTTAAGACTGTACTCAAGAAAAGGATGGGGCTTGTTCAAAGAACCCAGAGGTCAACCTTTAGGAGCAAACAAAGAGTAAAATTTAAAGAATCTGAACAAAATAAATGATAGAATTGGATTATAATCCATAGAATAAAATAATTTATTCAATAACTGGGAGAAGGGACAGCCCTTCCTTACAAAAGCATCCAATTAATAAAGAAGGAATGGCTGGGTGTGGTGATGCCTATAATCCCAGTGACGTAAGCCCTAGGTCTTAGAGTAACAGGGGAAAGGACCACGGTGAAAACTGTAAGTGGGCCACATATGCTGCAGTGAGAATGGAGGCTGGAGTTGAAAATAAGATTAAGATTAAGAACCAGAGTCTGAAGCACAAAGGAAGATAAATAAGAAGGCTTGCAGGTGGATATGAGATGGCCAGACAGATGAGAGTTAGGGCTCTGGGCCATTAACAGCCAGCTGCTCCTCCTCCTCCTGAAGTCCTTGAGGAACACATGTAAGGCACTCTTGTGCTTTGTATATTGTAACTATGACCTCTAACAAGAAGTCTCCACCTTTTTCAGGAAAGGGACCCCCAAACCAGGATCCTGTAACAAGAAAGAAACTAAGACAGACTGCAGCTACATCCTGGTAGCTGTTGGAGAGTTAAAACTCTGTCATAGTAAAATTACAAGTTGATCATGTGAATGTGAGAACAAAGAGAACATAGTATAATTAACAGTTAGCAAGGCACTTGGCAAGGTGGACACTGGCCATACCAGCTAGTGACTAACAGCCAGCAGACAGTCAAAGTCAATAACCAACAGTCAGAATTAGAGAAAGATAGAGGGGAGCTTCAACCACTCCTAACTGGGAGGGCAGCACAAGAACAGATCATGATTATATCCCTGGCTGAGCCAAGGGGATAGGTAGAGGGTGTGTGGGCCCTCCACTGGCTCAAGCCATAGCCCAGAGAACTAACCAATCTCAACAGAGATTACCTCAGCCTTTCTTCAGTTTCTGCACAATCCTATAAAAACAAAAAAGAGTTTGGTGACTTTTTCCTCTCTTGGAAACCCCTCTGGCTTGCAAAAGTTTTACTTTTCTTCAATTTCTCACTACTCTGTTTAAAAAAAAAAAATGTTTTGTTCTTTGAGAAAGGGTCTCACTATGTAGCCAGCTGGCCTAGAACTGGCTATGTAGATCAGGATGGTCTAGAATTCAGAGATCCTCCTGCCTCTGCCTCCTGAGTGCTGGGATTAAAGGCGTGTACCACCACCACACCTGGCTCTTCTGTAATAATTCTTAATAAAGTCTCCTTCTACTCTGTAATCCCTCACAAGAGTCCATTATTTTTACTGGTATGAGAGAGCCAACTCAGAGCCACTGTCCCAGGTCTATCTTTGATGACTGTGAACCCCTGGCATCTTCTGATTCTCCTGTCTCTGTCCCAAGAATAGGGATTACAGATAAATGCCATCATGCCTGGTTTACACAATGCTTGGGACTGAACCCAGGCCTTTGTGCACACTAGGCAGACACTCTACCAAGCCAGGTATGTTCCCAGACACCAAAAGTAAAAGAAAAATACAGAAAGAGAGAACGGGGAGCACAAAGCTGTTTTAAAAAGACTAACAGTGGCATAAAGGCAAGTACTACTTCTGAAGAGCAATCTGGCTACACATAACATGTTATTTTTTAAAAATATTTATTATTTTTATTTTATGTGTATGCTGTGTATTGTCTGCATGTAGGTAAGTGCACCTGTGTCATGCAATGCCCACGAAGGACAGAAGCAACTGTCGGATCCCCTGGAACTGGAGTTCTGGACAGCTGTTAGCTGCCATGTGGGTGCTGAGATTCGAATCTGAGTCTTCTTTAAGAGCAACCAGTGTTCTTAACTGCTGAGCCATCTCTCCAGCCCCACAAACATGTTATTTTTATTTGACCTGTTCATTCCATTTTTGGGAAACAGGTTCCAAGAAATTATTCAAAGTAGAGTAGAGTCAGGGAGAGCTGTTGTACTAAAAAAAGTTTATAGCTACATCATTTTAAAATGGTGAATTGGGGGCCAGGCATGGTGGCGCATGTCTTTAATCCCAGCACTCGGGAGGCAGAGGCAGGCGGATCTCTGTGAGTTCAAGGCCAGCCTGGTCTACGTAGCGAGTTCCAGGATAGCTGGGGCTACAGGGAGACCCTGTCTCAAAAAGATCTGTAACTCTAGTTCCAGGGCATCCAGATGCCATCTTCTGACCTTCTTGAGCATTGCACAGCATGGCTGCACTTATACACATGCAGGCAGTACACTCATACACATTAAAAAAAAAAAAATTTAATGGTAAAACAATAGAAACTCCTAAAAATGAGAAACAGTTAAATTGTTTTAAATAAAATTTAAATTTATGTTGATACTACATGTCACAGATGAGTCAGATATGTGAAAGAGTCAGTACACAATCACAGTGTTAGTGTAAAGAACACATAGGCTTGCTGGGCGTGGTAGCATACACCTTTAATCCCAGCACTTGGGAGGCAGAAGCAGGTGGATCTCTGTGAGTTCAAAGCCAGCCTGGTCTACATAGTGAGTTCCAGCTGGGCCTACAGGGAAACCCTGTCTCAAAAAGACCACCACCAACAACAAAAGAGTACATAGGTTTAAGAAACAAAAATAAGTGGCTCAGGCTAAAGAGATGGCTCAGTGGTTAAGAAAACTGGCTGCTCTTGCAGGGGACTCAGGTTCAGTTCCTAGCACCCACATGGCAGTTAACAACCATCCATAACTCCAGTTCCAGGGGCTCAGACACCCTCTTCTGACCTCCTCGGACATTGCACATGGGTGTACTTACATGCAGGTAATACACTCATACGTTAAATAAAAAAAAAAATTTAAAAAAAAGGATAAATTTAAAAATCCAAAATAAGGGTCTGGTGAGATAGTTCAGTGAGTAAAGGCACTTGCTGCCAAGTCTGATGACCAACATGGTAGAAGAAAACCAATTCCTTACCCTCTGATCTCCACATGCACCTCCCACCCCACAAAATAAATAAATAAATGCAAAAACCAAACCAAACCAAAACAATTAACAATGAAAAAGCTTAATCAGGCTGAGAAGAGTTCCAGAAAAGCATGGGAACGTAAGCCTGAAGTGAGGGGGAAAGGTGAAACAGTAGGCAGGAACCTAAAGGAGGGATGCCTTGAAGGGCAGTAAAAGTTGGCTTTGCTTTATTTTGGGGGCTATATAGTAATCAAGCCCCTAAGAATTTGAATGAGGTCACCCAGAGATTGTATCCAATACAAAAGCACTGACAACTAAGACTGGTCAGCCTGGCTTTGTGGTCTACTCATATAATGCTAGCACTAATCAATCAACCAAACAACCCACATACCCACAGAGGGTCAAAGACTTGGCAAAGACCAGAGGTGTCTCAGTAAAGACACAAAGGCAACTTGTTACAAAGGAAATGTTTTATATCATGAAATGCTCCAGAAACAAAACAAAACAAACCCAAACCCAAAATCTTTCCCTTTGAGTGTAGGAAAAAGAAGTCAGGAAAAAACACCCACTCAAAAACACCCAAGTGGAGAAAGACTGTATATTAGGAAGTATGCATGGCCAATTGAGAATGAGCGGCTGTGGGGGACACACAGGTACAGTAATCAAGAGGCAACCTCACATGGAACAGTGTACACCATCCCTGAGAGAACCACACTACAAGGGGAAAGATGGCGAAAGGAAGATGTGGGTAAATTCAGGATTCCTGAGATCAATTAAGAGCACAAATTAGCTAGGTGTGGTAGCAAGCACAGGCCTCTAATCCCAGCACTGGGAGGCAGAGACAGGTGGATCTGTTAGACTGAGGGCAGCCTGGTCTGCGGAGGGAGTTTCAGGTCACTTGGCTAAATAGTGAAGAACTCTGTTTCAAAAACAAACTAATAAAATAGAAATATAAGATACCTTCAGGTTTGCAGAAAAAATGACAGTAGTTTTCCCATATACTCACCTCCCAATTTTCCTTAGTATTAATGCCTGTGTGGTACATTTGTCACAGTTGAAGAAACAATTCTGACAAATTATTAACTAAAGTGTACACTTTATTCACAAGTACAGAGTTTTACCCAAGGGACTGTCTTCTGTTTTGAGGACCCCCATTACATTTAATTGTTGCATCTCTTATCATTTACATATGACAATTTCTTTTCTTAAAATTATTTGATAAAAAATTATTAATTTTTTGTTTTGTTGAGACAGGGTCTCAACATACACCTATGTTCATAGCAGCTTTAATAACTACAATCAAGGAATGAAAGCAACTCAAGTGTTCATAGACAATGAATGAATGAAGAAATGTGATCCATACTATGTGCCTTAGACTACTCAAAAAGGAAATTCTTAGCCTCTTCTGACTTCCTCAGGCATTGCAGGACACGGGTTCACTTGACCTGCAGGCAGGCAATACACGCACACACACATTAAAAAAAAAAGGGGGGGGGCTGGAGAGATGGCTCAGCGGTTAAGAACACTGGTTGTTCTTGCAGAAGACCCGAGTTCGAATCCCAGCACCCATATGGCAGCTAACAACTGTCCGTAACTCCAGTTCTAGGGGATCCAACGGCCTCTTCTGTCCTCCGCGGACATTGTATGACACAAGTGCATTGATCTATATGCAGGCAACACATGAATACACATAAAATATTTTTTTTACTATTTTTTAAAATTTCATTGTACATGGTATTCTGCTACATAAGGTCATTTTCACATGTGTATGCTGTACAGTGTTGAGCAAATTCCCTGCTCCATGCCACCCTACTCTTCTCCCTCCTTTCCCTCATTATTCCCTTCTGTTCCCCTAGACGGCTCTGCTCTGCTTCTAATTTCAATGTCATATATACACACAAAATTCTATGTACCTATATAAAACTCAACAACTATAAATGAGAAAAAAATAGACAATTTGTTTAAAACTGGCTTAACTTATTTAATGATTATCTCCAACTGCACCAAAAAAAAGAAATTCTGACACATGCTACAGCATGGGTAAATCTGAAGGACATTAAGATAAATGAAATAAAATGGTGGCTGCCACGGACTGGAGGGAAGGAAGAGTGGTACATTCTTTAATGGGTCCATGGTTTCAGCTTTGGAAAAGGAAGAGAGTTCTGGAAATTGCTATATAATGTAAATATATTTGTTACTGAACAGTACACTTAAAAATAGTTAAGAAGACCAGATGTGGTATCACACATCTGCAATCCCAAAACTTGAGAGGCTGAACCAGAAGGGCTGGGAGTTCAAGGCCAGCCTGGTCTACACAATGAATTCCAGGCCAGCTGGGCCTACAGGGAAACCCTGCCTCAAAAAGACAAAAATAAAAACAAAAACAAACAAACAAAAAAACAACCCCCCAAAACAAAGAGACTTGGAGAGATGCCTCTGTGGTTAAGAGCACTGGCTGCTCTTGCGAAGGACCAGGGTTTGATTCCCAGCAGCTGCACAGTGGCTAACCATCTGTAACTCCAGTTCCAGGGGATCTGATGCCCTCTTCTGACCTCCACGGACACTGCATGACATGGGTTCATTTACCTACATTCAGGCAGTACAGTCATACACATAAAATTAAAACAACAAGGCAGGCGTGTTGGTGCACGCCTTTAATCCCAGCACTCGGGAGGCAGACGCAGGCAGGTGGATCTCTGTGAGTTCAAGGCCAGCCTGGTCTACACAACTAGTTCCAGGACAGCTGGGGCTACAGGGAGATGTTCTCTCAATAAAACAAACAACTCAGTGGTTAAGAGCTCTGGCTGCTCTTGCAGAGGACCCAGGTTTGGTTCCCAGCATCTACATGGTGGCTAACCATCTGTAACTCCAGTTCCAGGGGATCTGATGCCCTCTTCTGACCTCCACGGACACTGCATGACATGGGTTCATTTACCTACATTCAGGCAGTACAGTCATACACATAAAATTAAAACAACAAGGCAGGCGTGTTGGTGCACGCCTTTAATCCCAGCACTCGGGAGGCAGACGCAGGCAGGTGGATCTCTGTGAGTTCAAGGCCAGCCTGGTCTACACAACTAGTTCCAGGACAGCTGGGGCTACAGGGAGATGTTCTCTCAATAAAACAAACAACTCCCCTCCTCCCAATAGAGACTCATAAGTCACCCAGCTTTTACTGCCAGAACTGATTTCAAATGCAGTTTTCTAAAACAATATTTCCTGATGCTCTTGAAAAGGATTAGAGGGAAGTGAACAGAAATGTCTGAAAGGTCACCTAACCTCAAGATGCCTTCACTGTGATGGTACAATGTCACATGAGGGTGATGCCTGAACAAAAACAGTCTGACTCTTAGCATCTATTAAAACCAAGAGTGGGGCCTGATTTGTTCTGAGAACTTGTTCCTTCTGATTTTTCCCAGAACTGTGCTACTGAAACTGTTTGCCTGAAAAAAGGCCTTGCTCTCACTGAACCAGAACATCCAGCATGATAAGGAAAAGAAGGAGCTGTCCTTTCTGATGCCTACTGACCTAGAACAGCATACACAACCACAAAGTGATATTATCAATCTAACCCCACCTGTTCTTTGCAACACAAATGGACAATTCCTTGCTTTCAACATTTCTCTTTTCAGCAACTGATATTTTCACAAACATACACATACATTATTCTGGGTCAAGTACAAGGAAAGGTCATGAGAGTATTAAAACTGTATGTTTAGGTGACAAAAGGAACCCAAGGCCTAGTAAGCTGTGATAGTACTAAATGACCTCAAAACATAAAGTTAATTTATAACAGAAGGCATGTGTAGAAGTCATTCCCACACTTTACTACTATAATTACACCTACTTGAGTTATATTTACTGAGCACCCACTATATACTGTGCCTGCACTAGCTGTTGGAGATGCAGCAGGAACATATCCTCATGCCAGGAACTTAAAAGTTTTTGATTTGTCTCTAGCTGACTTTCAAGTACATCAAACCTTTCCCAAAATTTCTTCACTTTCTAAACCTCCAGTCCCTCATGCACTTCTGGCAGACACCCAACCTTGCCTTCAACTTGACCCAGAAGCATTAAGGCTAACTAGCACTAATAACTCTCACAAATACTTAGTTCAGTCAGATTATATAGTGTGAACTGAAGTCTCCAGGAAAAAAAGGACACACACCCATGTTTAAAATTACAAGACTGATTGACTGCCTACAACTCTGTGATTGTGGGAGGCTGAGGAGATGGCTTGGTGGTGAAAGTGCTTACTGCACAGGCATAAAAACCCTAGTTCAAGTCTTAGCACCTACATGAAAAGGCCAGGGGTACATCTGCAATCCCAGCAATGGGGAGACAGAAGGATCCTTGAGATTCACTGGCCAGCCAATCTAGCTGAATAGGTAAACTCAGTGAGAGACTCTGTCTCAAAAAATCTGGATAGCAATTGAGGAAGACATCTTCCATTGATCTCTGACCTCAATGTATGTGACCTCCACATATACACACATATATATGGGGGGGGGAACTTTGTGATTGTTGAGAGCTGGAATGTTGTAGATTCAGAACTAAATTACCTTGGGCTATCGTTAGCCCCTCCTCAGCCATTCTTTATCCACTTCTGTGTCTGATCTAACATATCCCTGTGACTATCAAATGAAACCTTTGAATGCATTAACAGGACACTAGCTTCCACTAACCCCAAAGTTAAGAATGTTACTAGAAAACCTACAAAAAGAGAGGACCCCAATTTACTGAAACTTGCCTACCTGATGTTCCTGTCACTATATTTGGAAAATTCCTTGATCTGGGCCAATGACATGGCTCAGGAAGTAAAGGTGTTTGCTGCTGAGACTGATGACCTGAGTTCAACCCCCAGGGCCCACATGGCGGAAGGAGAGAACCAACTTCTGCAAGGTGCCCTCTGACCTCTATACACATACTATAACCTGTACACACACACACACACACACACACACACACACACACACACTTTAATGCCTCAATTAATGCTTTTCTTTCATTCTATAACTATAAAAACTATGAAATGAGGGCTCGGAAAGATGGCTCAACTGGCAACTCTTGCAGAGGACCTGGGCTAGGTTCCCAGCATCCCATGGCAGATAACAATCATTTGTAACTCTAGTTCCAGAGGATCTGATGCCCTCTTCTGACCTCTGGGAGCACTGCACACACAGATGCACATAAACATGAGGGCAAAATACTCATGAACATAAAATAAAAATAAGAGCTGGGCATGGTGGCACATACCTTTAATCTCAGCACTCAGGAGGCAGAGGCACACGGAACTCTGTGAGTTCAAGGCCAGCCTGGTCTACATAGTGAATTCCAGAACAGCTGGGGCTACAGAGACCCTGTCTCAAAAAGACCAAAAAAAAATTTTTAAATAAATAAATAAATAAAAATAAGAAAAAAAAACCAGCTATGAAATGTTTCCACATTAGAATTTGGAGCAACCTGAATCTGTGTTCCTGGACCATGGTCATTCATATTTAGTTGAAAATAAATTCTTATTCCCTTTGGGCTGTCCTCACCAGTGGTATCTGTTCCTACAGCACTGTCTTTTCTGTACCTCAGAGGACAAGAGTTCCTCTGTCCTTCCCTCCAGCAATCTTAGAATACACAGAACTGAACTAAACTATGGAGGCTCAATACAGGCCAGATGCCTGGTTCCTTCTTACCATAAATATCCTTTCCTTTAACACTGTCAATATATCCAACAAAAAATTTAGGGATTGCTCCTATTATCAAGGTTTTATCTCTACTGCTAAACTTTTCAAATGAAAATTCTTTCACTTTAGTCTTTTTTAAAAAAAAATTATTATTTTTATTTTATGCGTATGCATGTATTTCCTGAATGTGGGCTAACTGTACCTGTGTCGTGCAATGCCCAAGGAGGACAGAAGAGGCTGTCAGATCTCCTGGAACTGGAGTTACTGACAGTTGTTAGCTGCCATGTGGGTGCTGGGATTTGAACCCAGGTCCTCTGCAAGAACAGTGTTCTTAACCACTGAGCCATCTCTCCAGCCCCCACTTTAGTCTTAAGTATGGCACAAATGCTGTTAATTTTTTTTTAATTTGTTATTTTTATGTATATGAATGTTATGCCTGCATGTAGGTAAGCACACCCATGTCATGCAATACCCACAGAGGACAGAAGAGGCTGTCGGATCCCCTGGAACTGGAGTTAGACAGTTGTCAGCTGCCATGTGGATGCTGGGATTTGAACCCCAGTCCGCTGCAAGAACAGTCAGTGTTCTTAACCACTGAGCCATCTCTCCAGTCCCGAATGCTGTTAAGTTTTTAATCACAGATAAATATCTGAAAGAAACAGTTTAAAGGAGGTGAGATTTGTTAGCTCAGTTTGAATTCTAGTCCTGGGTAGAAGTTCTGTTCCATGACTGTGACAAAGGAGAGGCAGAACACCCTGGCAGGAAGGAGAGGGAGCAAATAATGGGGGAAGGGGGTGTTACATCACACAAGAACTAGTGCCCCCACCATCTTTTTTTCCTCTGTAACTCCACCCAGGCCCCCAAATCTACTAGATGATGCTATGTACTTTCAGGGTGACTCTCATCCCCCAACCCTTGGCTAATCCTCTCTGAAATGGCACTCAAAAACCTCATAGAAGCACTCAGGTGTGTTTTACTAATCTCCTAGGAGTTTCCCAATCCAATCAAGGTGACAATCACGACTAACCATTACAATAAAGCAAGCAAGCAAGCAGACAAAAATAAAAAAGATTAATCATCACAACTACTGAGTGTCACACTGACATGCAGGTATTTCCCCTGCTTCCACCTCAGTTCCCACAACTACAGAACAGAAAAACAATTGTCTGATCTATCCTGCATAAGTATAAAAGTTTTATGCAGCAGGGCTTGGTGGTGCACGCCTTTAATCCCAGCACTCTGGAGGCAGAGGCAGGCATATCTCTGTGAGTTCGAGGCCAACCTGGTCTCCATAGTGAATCCAGGCCAGCTGTGGCTACAGGGAGACCCTGCCTCAAAAAAAGTTTAATGCGATAGCAGTGCAGAAGATAACAGAAAGTAAAAGAACTATGTAAAAGACATTTTAATGACGACTCTGCTTTCACATTTATCCAATGATCTCAAAGTACATAATCCAAGCCAAGGCAAAGTCTGGTTCCACAAAAATAGAAATACTACACACACACACACACACACACACACACACACACACAATGATAATAATAAATAAAATTTTAAATATTTTTTTTTCAAGATAGGGTCTGGAACTCACTAGGTAGACCAAGCTGGCCTCAAATTCACAGAGATTCACCTGCCTGTTTCCCAGGTGCCAAGATAATAGGCATGTGCCACCACAACTGGCCCAATAAATTAAAAAAAAATTTTTTTTTTAAAGTTTTTTTGGTCTTTTTGAGACCAGTAATACCAGTTGGCTTGGAACCTGCTATGTAGATCAGGCTGGCCTTGAACTCACAGAGATCTACCTGCCTCTGCCTCCTGAGTGCTGGGATTAAAGGCATGTGCCACCATGCCCAACCAATAAATAAAAATTTTAAAAGATGTTCCTCCCAAGGCTCAGGGATCATTGGGGAAGAGCAGAAGGATTGTAAGAGACAGAGGTGGTGGATGACCACAACAAAAAGTTTTCCAGAGAGCTGGTCAGTTACTCATACGAACTCACAACAATAGTAACAGCATGCACAAGTCCCATGCAATCTCAAACCGGACATAATCCCAGCACAGATGTGGAGAAGTGGATATGAAACCCCAGGCCTACTTGAGGAACTATTGACAACAGATGGCTGCTGGGAGGGGAGAGTCATTCTCTTTTAAGGATGTGACTCTTAGTAGGTTACCTAGAATCCAGTGGATGGATCTACAACTTGGACTCTATAGATCTTATTATGTGTATAATAGAATACAATAAATTGGGTGGGGAGCAGTAAGGGGAAGAATAGATAGGGGAGGGACTCTACAATCAAAATACAATCTATGAAAATCACAAAACTTCAATTAAAAAGTTTTTAATTTAAATAAAAACTATAAACAAATTTTAAAAGAGATTATTTCTTGTGGTCACTCAATGCTAAGGAGACAGTCATTGAAGAACATCTGAGTCCTAGAACCTTAGTAAATACCTCAGGATCTCAGGATCTGTATGACTACAGGCCTGGGAGTGACAGCAAAAATTCAGAAGTAAACAAATCCAACTAAAAACCATAATAAAACCTGGAATCAGTTCATTCTGACTGGACTAAGGTGATATATGTCTCCACTGTATCTGCCTGTCAGAGGCTAGAGCAAACCTCTGCAGGAAAATGTCATCCAAAGCCTCCATAATTTCATACAGATTCTAGAAATCGCCTAAAGATTACTAACCACACAAAGAGACAAAAGGCAAGAAAGATAATTGGAACTGATACACAGATGATCCAGTTACTAGTTATTAGAAAACATCTTAAAATAGTTGTAAATGGGGCTGGAGAGTTGGCTCAGCAGTTAAAAGCACTGGCTGCTCTTGCAAAGGACCCAGGTTCAATTCCCAGCACCCACATGGCAGCTAACAACTGTCCATAACTCCGGTTCCAGAGGAATGTGACGCCCTCTTCTGACCTCCATGGGTATTGCACGACACAGGTGCACCTACATATATGCAGGCAAAACAAACATGGACATGAAATTAAAATAATGAAAACATTATTTAAAAATAGCTGTAATTAATATGCTAAAGAATTTTACCTGAGAACTGAAATCTGTAACTAGAACCAAAATAATTCCATTAAATGAGCATGAAAAAGTAACTCAATCTACTTCCTTCTTTGCTGGTCCTTGCCCTGTCATGAAGTTATCAGGATAAGCCTGTCTCCCCCAGGAAACAGGTCCAACTGAGCTTCCAAACGAGAGCAGTGCATAGGCCCCACTTTGTGTGGCTATGGAATCATGCCAAGGTCCCCATCTGAGGATCCTTAGGGGTTGTCAGCTGCAGGTTATGATGGATACAATGCCTATGACCATACAGTATCACTTGAAGAGAAAACCACTGTGGAAACACATTCAGAGGGACTGGAGAGATGGCTAAGAGGTTAAGCGCACTGGCTGCTTTTGCAGAGGACACAGGTTCAGTTCTCAGCACCCACATGGTAGATAACAACCATCTCTAACTCCAGTTCCAGGGGAATCTGACATCTTCTGACCTCCACGAGCATTGCATTAACATGGGTACACTAATATACATGCAGGTAATATACTCATACACGCAAAATAAAAATAATAAACAAAAATTTAAAAATAAAATAAAAACAAAACATTCAGATGGCTGTTTCTTCTGGAGCCTATGAAGAGTAGCCCCACATCTGCCCTAGATGTAAAACCCTTCACAGATGTAGAAGCTACTATTACAGATGAAGACTACAGAGGAAATGCTGATGTTATGTGGTTTAATTTGGGGAAAGAGAAGCTTAAAGTAAAAATCAGTGATTGAACTGCATAGCTCATTTGTGAACAGATTATATTGGTTTTTTAAATTTTCAATTACATTTATTTATAGGTGTGTATCAGTGATTGAACTGCATAGCTCATTTGTGAACAGATTTTTTTTTTTTTAAGTCCAGAAATAGAAGTTTAAGTGCTGGATGGCACTAAAAAGAGTTCAGAAGATTTTGGTTCTACTGGGAGAGTTAGAATTTTGACCTTCAATAAAAAAATGAAAAAAAATAAACATATATATGTATGATTTAAAGGCAGGGTCTCCCTATAGCCCCAGCTGGCCTGGAACTTGCAATGTAGATCAGACTGGCCTCGATCTCACGGATATCTACAAGATTCTGCCTCATGAGCCACCATACCTGGCATAATACCCTTTTCTTAATAATGAAGAGGATTTACTTGAAGTGTTTTTAATGTTTCAACACTGTAAATGCACAGCTTTAACTTTGTTGTGGTACTATAATACCATTGTTTTTTAAAATTATATTCATTGTGGGAGTGGTGGTATAGGCTTTTAATCCCAGCATTTGGGAGGCAGAGTCAGACAGATTTCTGAGTTCTAGACCAGCCATGGCTACATAGTGAGAACCCTGTCTCAATAAACAAACATTTATCATTTATTTGCAGAGAAGGCACACATTGAGATCATGTAGGTCTTGGAGACTGAACCCAGATCATTAGGCTCAGCAGCAGGCACCTTTACCTGCTGAGCCATCTTACCCTAATGCAAAAATATTTTTTAAACCAAATGCATAATTGTACCTTTAAAAAATTTAATAAACAGCCAAGCATGGTGACGCACGCCTGTAGTCCCAGCACTTGGGAGGCAGAGGCAGGCAGATCTCTGTGAGTTCAAGGCCAGCCTGGTCTACATAGTGAGTTCCAATGACAGCTGGGGCTTCAGGGAGACCCTACTTCAAAAAGACAAAAAAAAAAAAAGAAAGAAAGAACAGCGGTAGTGGGGAATGGCTGGGGGTGCCGACAACACAGCAGACAGTAGCAGGGATATCAGAGTATAGGGGATCTAGTCGGGGGAGGGAGGCTATGGGAGGGTTCTATCTGGGAAGTGGGTGTATAGTCAAATGAGATGGTTTGGGATGTTCTGTGTGATATACACACACAAAAAAAGTCAACAAATTTTTTAAAAAATGTATTATATTTGAGGAGGAAGCATGGAAATTTATGTCATACTAATTAGTAGAGGAGATAAACAATACAATTGAAATCTGCCCGATGACTTTATAGACATACACAGGCTCCAAGGATCCAAGTGCAATCAATTATGACTAGTAATAATCAGATACATACAGATTAGAGATGCAAGCACCAACATCTCAGTAGCAAAAACAATGAGTCCTTTTGCAAGGAACAATATATTATAAAATGAAATGGAGATCTTTTTTAAAGGTTAAACACTCATCCAATTTTATGTCTTACAGGGCTTATAGTGAGTTCAGTAATATATAACTGTATTAATTCAACTGTGAACCTAGAAACTTGCACCCACTTGTGAAAGAGACGTACTCTTGCTCTGGAGTGTGTTACTGAATATGTTAAAGCTGTAGTGAAATGCTCCTTCTAATCACGTTATTAAATTTTTTTAAAATGATTAAAAAATAATTTTTTCTTCAAAGCATAAAACTTTGCTCCTCAATAATTAGATGTGAAAAACATTACCACTGAAATCTACCTAATGACCTTATATCCATGCTCAGATGCCAAGAAGCTCAGAAAGTAACCAACTGTGACTAGTAATAATCAGATATAGATTAGAAATGCATGTGCTAACATCTTAATGTCAATTGCATTAAAAATGAATTTTTCTGTATGAAACTGTGTATTTTAATACTGAAACGGAGATTTTTTAAAGGTTAAAACCTCATTTAATTTTGTCTTATAGGGTTTATACTGAGTACAATATTGTATAACTGTAATAATTCAACTGTAAACTAAAAATTTACAGCCAATTTTGAAAGAGATGCATCTTAGCTCAGAAAACTGTTACTGAATATGTCACTGCTGTTGTAATGAAATGCTTCTAAGTATGTGGTTATTAAATAAACAAAAAAAATTTAATAAATGATACCCAGCAAGGGGGGAGGTAACTTTTAGAAGAAACATTTGCAATATATAAATCTTAAAGGCAGGGGGTGATGGGGAGGGGCCTGGGGCGCTAGCTTAGTCACTAAGCTGCATAAGCATAAGGACCTGAGTTCTATCATCAGAACCCATGTTAAAAAGCCAAGCATGGTGGTGTATGCCTATAATCCCAACATGTTGAAGAGGCAGAAACAGGAAGATTCCCTGGGGCTTATTGGCCAGCCAGCCTACCCTAATTGGTGAACACCAGGTCCCAGTGAAAGACCCTATCCCAAAAAACAAGGTGGATAGCTCCTGAGGAATGTCAACTAAGGTTGACCTCTGGCCTCCACATATAAGTGCATGAACATCTGAACACACTCATAGCACCTACACCACCCCCAGACCCATCCAACCACCCCCCCCGAGACACAAAGCGAAAACCAAACCAAACCAGCACTTTTATGTTACAGAAAGAATTCTGAAGAAATCTCAAGAGAAAAATATATACACATCCCCACACACAAATGTCAACTATTTCATATGAATGAAATGGCTAAAACCAAGTATGGGTAAGTAGAAAATATACTACTAGTGGAAGTATAGTTAAGGCTTAACCAGTTTGGCAAACTGCTTGAAATTTATGCAGAGCATGTATGGTACAACCATTCTGTTCTTATGGTACATAAACACCTAAAAGAAATGTGTACACATTCACCAAACACATTTAAGATACTCGTGGAAGCACTGTTAATTAAATACTAGAAATGAGGGCTGGGGATGCAACTCAGTTGGTAGAGTGCTTGCCTAGCATGAACAATGCCCTGGGTAATTCCCAGCACTGCATAAACTTGGCATGGTGGCACATGTCTGTTGAGAGGTGGAGGCAGGAGGATCCAAAGCTCAAGGTCCTCCAGGGCTACATAGTGAGTTTGAGGCCAGTCTGGGTTACATGAGACTGTCTCAATAAATTAATAAGCAAATAAACAGAGCTAAAAACTGGCAAAACCCCAAATTTCTGTTATTGGGTTAAAAAAATAATTTCACCATGGAATAATACTGCAGTGAAGATGAGCCCCCAACCACAGAAACACGTTACCAAAAACAACAGATGGAAAAGAATGTATTACCTGGTTCTATTCATATGAAATACAAAATGAGTCTGTGCTGTTGCGATGTCTCTATAGAGGTTCCTCGGGGGAATAATGACTGAAAAGGAGTCAACAGGAACTTTTTAGGTGCTGGGGTCCAGACTTGATCTAGAAGCAGGTTAGTTATAATGGGTATATCTAATTCATGAAAATGCAGCAAGCTGTAACCTTAAAAAAAAAAAAAATTATGGAGCCACGCGTGGTGTGTGTCTTTAATCCCAGCACTCAAGAGGCAGGCAGATCTCTATGGGTTCGAGGCTAGCCTGGCCTACATAGTGAGTTCCAGGCCAGCTGGGACTCCAGGGAGACCCTGTCTTAAAAAGACCAAAAAAAAAAAAAAAAAAAGTATTATGAAGGCTGGAGAGACAGCTTAGCAGTTAAGAACACTTGTTGCTCTTTCCAAGGACCCAAGTTCTATTCCAGCATCCACATACTCACACACAGACACATAACTAAAAATAATTTCTAAAAATTTTAAATTATTGGGGGCTGGAGAGACGGCTCAGCAGTTAAGAACACTGGTTGTTCTTGCAGAAGACCCCAGTTCGAATCCCAGCACCCACATGGCAGCTAACAACTGTCCGTAACTCCAGTTCCAGGGGGATCCAACAGCCTCTTCTGACCTCCTCGGGCATTGCATTACACGGGTGCACTTACCTACATGCAGGCAATACACACATACACATAAAATAAAAATAATTTTTTAATTTTTAAAAATTATTGTGTGCATGCATGATATGTGTATATGGGTGCACATGTGAGATAGCAAGAATGTGGAAGTCAGAGGAAAACTTTGTGGAGTTAGTTCTCTTCTTATACCATTACGTAGGTTCCAGGTCATCAGGCTTGTTGCATAGCAAGCACTTTACCTGCTGAGCCATCTTCACCAGCCCCTCAAAGCTGAAGTCTTATGTGCACTTCCCTACATGTATATTATACTTCAATAAAAGTGAAAAATAAGAGGACAGACTGAAAAGGGAAAGACTATTACAAAAAATTGAAGATGGGGTGCTGGGTGAGGGGTACAGGGCCAGGGGCAGCCAGGGTGCTAACATCCCCAGAACTCTATTTCTCATGATTTGGTGCCACAAGATCACCATTTTCATAGACACCAAGGAGTTGAATACCACGTTCAACTGAAGCACATCATCGAGGGCATCCTCAAGCTGCCACTCCAAGGATACCAGCACCTTCATGACGGAAGAATTCAGGGTGGACTTCACTAGTTAAGACACTGCAGCCACAGGAAACTGGCACAGTGGGCCTGGTCTTCCAAGCAGACAGTGCCTTCAAAGCCCTGCACACCGAGCGCCTCTCCAGCCCTCTGGAGTGGCCAGATGTGATGAAGCCCCAGAACTCCTGAGGCCCATTCCCCCCACTAACAAAGATTTGGGTGTCAAAAAAAATTGAACATAACAGTCAACTCCAGAAGGGGACTGGATAAGCACTGTGTGTGCACATGTACACACACAAGAGAAGGTGTGCATACAGAGACCAGAGGACAACCTCAGGTGTCATCTTCCTTTGAGACAGCATCTCTAGTTGGCCTGAAGATCACCAATTAGGGTAGACTAACTGGTCAGCAAACTTTGGGGATTCTTCTGCCTGTCTCCCCAGTGCTGAGATTACAAGAATACGCTACCATGCCTAGCAGTTTTAAATGGATTCTAGGGCTTGAACTTACTAGGTCGGTGTACTTGCAAAACAAGCACTTTATTGACTGAGCTATCCTCTAGACCCTGGATAAAGCTTTAAAAAAGTTGTATTGGGATTGGAGAGATAGCCTCGCAGTTCAAAGCACCTTACTGCTCTTGCAGAGGACACAGGTTCAGTTCCCAGCACCCACATAACAGCTAATACCATCCTAAACTCCAATTCCAGGGGATCTGACACCCTTTTCTGGTCTCTGAGAGCACCAAGCACACAGGTGGTATACCAAACACTCATAACACATAAAAATAATTTTAAAAGTTGTATTTCAGCCAACCATGATGACACACACTTTTAATCCCAGTATTCAGGAGGCAAGGGCAGGCAAACCTCTGTGAAACCAAGGCCAGCCTGGTCTACTTAGCCAGCTGGAGCTACAGGGAGACCCTGACTCAAAAACAACAACAACAAAAGTTCTATTTATTTTATTTACATGTGTGAGTATGCATGAGGGGAAGTTAGAGAACCTGGAGGGAGTGTCTTCTCTTTCCAGCATACATGTCCTGAAGATCAAGCTCAGGTAGTCAGGTTTTGCTACAAGTGCCTTTACCTGCTAAGTCATTAGGCCAGTCTGGGGATAAGGCTTTTTTTTTGTTGTTGTTCTTTTTGAGACAGGGTCTCCCTGTAGCCCCAGCTGGCCTGGAACTCACTATGTAGACCAGGCTGGCCTTGAACTCACAGAGATCCGACTGCCTCTGCCTCCCGAGTGCTGGGATTAAAGGCATGTACCACCATGCCCGGCTAGGGATACGGCATTTTTAAAGTACTGACACTGCTCTACTTGTAATCTGCACAATGATTACATATTATATTTGACTTATTCTTTTTTTTATTATTTTTATGTGTATAAGTATAATGTCTACATGTGTGTAAGTATACCCCTGTTGTGCAATGCCCTTAGAGGACAGAAGAGGGCATCAAATCCCCTGGAACTGGGAATTATGGATGGTTGTTAACTGCCATGTGGGTGCTGGGATTTGAACTTGGGTCTTCTATAAGAACAGCCAGTGTTTTTAACTGCTGAGCCATCTTTCCCAGTCCCTTGACTTATTCTTTAAACAATGCTTAGCTACATCTGAATGAATATTTTGAAATCAAATTAAAATATTTCAATAAATCTAGGAATGAATGGAATAAATAGATTTCTGGAAAAAGAATAAATCAAGAAGAAACTTATAAAACAATTTAGGGGGCTGGAGAGATGGCTCAGCAGTTAAGAGCATTGACTGTTCTTTCAGAGAGAGGACCCGGGTTCGATTTCCAGCACCCACATGGGGGCTATGAACCGTCTTGACTCCAGTTCCAGGGGAATCCAAAGCCCTCTTCTGACCTCTGGGGCATGGCACTGCACGACACGGGTGCGCTCGCATGCATGCAGGCAATGACCAATACATGTAAAATGGAAATAAGAGAATGTGAGAAGGAGCACATCCTATTCTTATTCTGCAGAAGTATATAGAAATTTTGACAGCAAAATCACCTGAGAAAAAAACCCAGTAATTAGCTGGGAATGTAGGTTAATGGAAGAGCATTTGTCTTCCATTAACATTAAGGTGCAAGGCATTGGGTTTGATCCTAGTACCACATACATATATGTACACACAACACAAAATTATTTACTAGCAGGCCCAAAGTAGCACTATAAAACAATACTGTATCATGACCAAGATGGGCTTAATCCCAAGAACATAAAATTGGTTGGTATCAGAAAAACCTACTAATGTAATCTGAAATGTAACAGATTTAAAATAATATTTTATTATTTATTTTTTGTGTATGAATGTATTGTCTGCATGTATGTAAGTGCATCCATGTCATGCAATGCCTGCGGAGGTCAGAAGAGGGCATCAGATTACCCTGGAACTGGAGTTATAGATAGTTGTTAGCCACCAAATAGGTGCTGGGAATTGAACCCAGGTCCTCTACAAGAGCAGCCAGTGCTCTTAACCACTGAGCCATGTCTCCAGCCCTGAAACTTAACAGATTTTAAAAAGAAAAGCCACATAAAGATTTCTATAGATGCAAAAACATATCTGTGGAAATTCAAACATTCAGGATTTTTTTTAAGGTTTAAAAAAAATGTGAAAACATTAGCTACGGCCATAACATTTTGAAAAGCTCTTCCACTTTGGTTAAATGGTGGCAGTTTCCCCAAACCACAGTAATCAGCCTTCTAGACCTGTTTTCCTTTATTCCTGCCACTAGCCTATGCAGACCCCCTGACAATGGCTGGCCATGACATGGTCATCCATCATCTGACATTCTTTTCCTCACTACTCACCATTCTTTGGTTACTCCTAGCAATGGCCAATCTCTGACACATACAAACAAAAACACCCCCCATATATATAAAAATTTTTTTAAAAATAAAACTTTTCAAACCCCTTCCCCAGCCTTCTGCCCTCTACCCCAGCTTGTAAGTAGACTACACCCACTCTTGTAGGTTGTTTCCTCAAGAAATAAAGGCCTATGCTGTCTTAAACCTGGTCTTTGGGGGCTGGAGAGATGGTTAAGCAGTTAAGAGCACTGACTGCTCTTGCAGAGGACCTGGATTCGATTCCCAGCACCCACATGGTGGCTATGAACCATCCTTAACTCCAGTTCCAGGGGAATTTGAAGCCCTCTTCTGACCTCCATGGCACTGCACAACACGGGTGCAACTCACATACACATGCAGGCAATACATTCATATACATAAAGTAAAAATAATATTTAAAAAAACAAAAAACAAAAAAACTCCGGTCTTTTGTTTCATTTGGTGGCCTACACAGTCTATGTAATGTGGGCTCTCCAACAGGGTTCCCCTGCTTCTTCTCCCCCTCCTGTTTCTTCCTCAGGCTCTTTGTACCCCCCTCCTTTCCCTTGAGTGACCTGACAGGGACCATCCCTCCATTGCACTCCTGGCATCTGGTACCAGCTGATCTGACTTTGCGTGAGTTTTGTGATTTCTTCCCTTCTCTGGAAATTCTCTGACCATACACAAAGCCAACTTCTCAGAAACCCTCACACTCAACTGCAGGTCCCCCTCCAACAGGCAGTCCTCAACACATCTTCTTACTCAAGACTGGGAGAACACCACTTCCTTTCGTCCTATTTTCTGTCAGGAAGAATCTCAACCTTCTTCAAAGCCATGGGTGGGCTAGCAATCCTCTGGAGACTTTTTGGTGTATCTCCTCAAAATTTTTCTACGCTAACATGTCCTGGCCGTAGTACCCCCTCAACAATGGCTACCACTAGCCAGAAGGTGACATGTTCGGTTTCCAGATTCAAAAGGACTTATGCAATGAAATACCATTTGAAGTTCCTGCATTCAACTCCTTATCTTTCTCAGCTTCTGCCCTGACCAGTGCTCACACTTCAGGTTCTCCATAAACACCCTCCCCCACCAGTCTCATAGGTCTGATCTGCCTAACTTGTCCTGTTCTTGTACTTCCTCTTGCCACACTGTATACTGCTTTCCAAGCCTGCTACTAAAGATCTACTTCTCCAGAAAAACCTTTCTTCCTGCTTGCTGGATGAGCAGCAACTCTGCCTTGAGCAGCTTTCCTTCTTGAAGAAGCTGCTTCCTAACCACGCATCCTGCTGTAACCAGATAACTGACTCAGGCTCTTTGTGCTCTGACTCCTCTCACTGACACAAATGGCAGCTTGTGCCCTCCTATCTGAGCACTTACTCTGCCAACCTTCCCATTTCTATCTGTTTCCCACTCATTTCCACTCCCCCCAACTCCTCAACCTACCCCCACCTGCTAATACTAGAGCCCCTGGCCAGAACCTGCCTCCAGGTCAGAGACCTCTCCTGCAGCCACACTTCTAGATCCAAGGATCAGAATCCCCACCTCTCTAAAATTTAAGTCTGTCTTCGCCCACGAAGCTGCCAGGTAAACACACTGGAGACTCCCCGCATTGCTGACCCCAAGTTGTATTTGTTTGTTCATTTTTTACTTGTGCAGGAGAAGTGCAAACACAGCTTCCTCACCAGCACCAATTCACCAATTATTCAGTTTCCCACATTCGGGGAAATCATAGAGGTCAGCATATCACGAGTGCAATGAATAAGCCTTGTCTTGGAAAAATAACCTTTGATCATGTTATCTCCCCTGCCAGGCAAGTATTATTACTTTTATTACTATTTTAAAGCTAATCTATGTTCAATCTGTAGACTTCCAAACTGCTGTTCCAGCAGAGATGCCTTTAGCCACACCTTTCTGATTTCACCCTATATATCCCTGCTGTATGTTATACAGCCTTTCCAGAAGCAGCCAAGGACAACATTCATCCAGAGGGCAAAGTTAAACTGACCAAACTCAGTCACACCTCCTTTTCACAGAGAAACTTCTCAAAGGCCCACAGAATATAAAAGTTTCACATTATCCTTTGCCTCCCTAAATGGTTAAGTGTGACTATGTTATTGTAATGTATTATCTACCATTTTATGTGTTTGCAGCTAAAGATTATATATATGTAAATTGCTCTTATGTATCATATGACCTGTGACCACTCTTTAAGATTACAGAGTGCTATATATGGGATTTTAAGATGTGTGGATATGCCGGGTGTGGTGACAGGCGGATCTCTGTGAGTTCAAGACCAGCCTGGTCTACAAAGCAAGTTCCAGGACAGCTGGGGCTACAGAGACCCTGCCGCAAAAAGACCACCCCCAAAGAAGATGTATGGACGTATATGGGTATATATAAACATTTTAAGATAATTAATTTTTTAAAAAACTATATATATAGCTGGGCTTGATGGTGGCACATGCCTTTGATCCTAGCACTTGTGAGGCAGAGACAGGCAGATCTCTGTGAGCTCAAGGTCAGCTTGGTCTCCACAAAGAGTTCTAGGTCAGCTGGGACTACAGGGAGATCCTGTCAAAGGAGGAGGAAGAAAAAACAAACAAAAAAACCCCACCGAAAACTATATATACAGTTCTCTTTTTCAAAATATTTAAAATGGTCACCATGTTCTGCCTGTACTTATGAATCCTGAATATTTAGGATAGAGTATACACAATTTGTGTTTTAAACATGATTTGTTATTTTTAATTTTAAATAACTAGTTTCCAAATCTTATACAAAATTAAGCCATCAAATACAAAAGGAGATAAAAAAACACAAAGTATATAACTGATAAAAAGGTTAGAAAAGACAGGCATGGCAATGCACACCTTTAATCCCAGAACTCAGGAAGCAAAGGCAGGTGGATCTTTATGAGTTCAAGATCAGCCTGATCAGTATCTTGAGTTCCAGGCCAGCCAGGGCTATAGAGCGAGATTCTGTCTCAAAACAAAAATAAAATAGGGGCTGGAGAGCAGGCTCAGAGGTTAAGAACACTGTTCTTGCAGAAGACCTGGGTTTGAATCCCAGTACCCACATGGCAGCTAACAACTGTCTGTAACTCCAGTTCCAGAGGATCCAACAGCCTCTTCTGTCCTCCACGGGGATTGCAAAACATGGGTGCACTTACCTACATGCAAGCAATACACACATACACATAAAATAAAAATAAGTAAAATTTTTAAAAATTAAAAAATAAAAAATAAATCACTCAGGAGGCAGAGTCAGGTGGATCTCTGTGAGTTCAAGGCCAGCCTGGTCTACATAGTGAGTTCCAGGATAGCTGGGGCTACAGAGAGACCCTGCTTCAAAAAAGACAAAAAACAACAAAAACAAACAAACAAAAAAACCCCACCTTATATAAAGGGAGCTGGAGAGATAGCTCAATAGTTAAGAACACTGGCTGTTCTTGCAGAAGACCTGGGTTCAAATCCCAGCACCTACATGGCAACTAACAACTGTCTGTAACTCCAGTTCCAAGGGATCTGATGGCCTCTTCTGTCCTCCGTGGGC
>NW_008345972.1:2843545-2864049 GCF_000622305.1 Nannospalax galili | reverse complement strand
ATATATATATATATATAAAAAGTTGTAAAGGATGATTATAACATAGTTCAAATTTAAGTAATTATAACTACTAAGATCAAAAATCTGTTATAACCAGATGATTCTGATGCCCATTCTCTATTACAACGAAGTTTTCTTAAGTATTGTTCTCCTAAAAATGTGTATCAAAGCCGGGTGTGGTGTTAATCCCAGCACTCAGGAGGCAGAGGCAGGCGGATCTCAAGGCCAGCCTGGTCTACATAGTGAGTTCCAGGCCAGCTGGGGCTAGAGGGAGACCCTGTCTCATAAAGACTGGAAAAAAAACAAAACAAAAACCCATCAACAACAAATTAAAAAATATAAAAATGTGTATCAAATCTTTGTGTTTACAAAAGCAGGCTTACGGGGCTCGAGAGAGCTCAGCAGAGACCCCAGTTCGAATCCCAGCACCTACATGGCAGCTAACAACTGTTCATAACTCCAGTTCCAGGGGATCTGACAGCCTCCTCTATCCTCTGAGGGCATTGCATGACACGGGTGCACTTACCTACATGCAAGCAATACATGCATATACATAAAAAAATAAAAAATATTAAAAAAAAAAAGCAGGCTTACAAAAATAAGCATTTTATCTCTTACTAAATGAGATATTTCAAACCTATGATTATATTCTTCCAAATAGGTTTTCCTACTGCGTAAATTATACAGTGATCATAGATCTTATCTTACTGGGCAAAATTTTAAATTTACAAATTTGGCCTGGCGTACAAAATTTTATTGGGCCTATGATCTTCAGTTGTCTAGATTAATAATTAACTAAACAATTGTGACTAATTATGACTCCCTCCAGCCTAAAGGAAAACACTTATACTTTTATATTTTTAAAGTCCTACTATATTTACAAGATGTTTAAATTTTTAGTGGGTTATTTCTCAGTGATGAAATGACTATGCTTGATCTGATAAGGACTTTAAGACAGGTTTAATATTAGGTCCTTGTGGTATAACTGTTTGCTCACACCCCCTACCTTAAACTATTTTGGGGTTATCTATCTTTAAAGTCTTCAAAGTTAAATAAGAGTACGTGTTTCTAGCCAGACATTTAACCCCAGCACTGGGGAGGCAGAGGCAGGTGGATCTCTGTGAGTTCAAGGACAGCCTGGTCTACGTAGGGACCTCCAGACCTGCTGAGGCTACAGGGAGACCCTGTCTCCGCCCCCCCCCCCAAAAGTACATGTCTCCTTTACCTATTGTCTTTGCTTCTTTAAAGCATGTTTTTTTGGGGGGGAGCTGAGCACCGAACCCAGGTCCTTGCACTTGCTAAGCAAGTGCTCTACCACTGAGCTAAATCCCCAACCATGTTTTCATTATTTTAACATTAAATATAATACTTCTATACTACATCTATGCTAAAACATCAGTGAGTTATACTTGTACGTCAAAACTTCAAATAAGTGTGAAAAGTTGAAATGTTACAGGTCCAAAGTCAACATTATCTTGGACTATCTTAACCTGTCTTTTGAGAAAGAGTCCCCCTGTAGCCCTAGCTGACCTAGAACTCAGTATGTAGACCAGGATGGCCTCAATCTCAGATCTGCCTGTCTCTGCCTCCCACATGCTGGGATTAAAGTATATGCCGCCACACTCAACTATCTTAGCTGTGTAAATAGCCAATATGATCTTCCTGTGTATGTAACATATTTGTGACCAAAACTCAAAAATGATTTAAACTTTTAAGAAAATTTTAACAGTCCTATTAAAACCTGTCTTTACTCTTTGATGCTATTCCTATAACCTCCTCTAAAATAAAACACTCAAATCTTACAGATAGTCTCTCCTTTGGTGTCTGTTCTATCATTCCCTTCTATTTACCCTGTACCCCCTCCTCAGAGGTGCATGGATCCTCAATCAGGCTGGGCGAGGTGGCACATGCCTTTAATCCCAGCATTTGGGAGGCAGAAGCAGGCAGCTGTGAGTTCAAGGCCAGCCTGGTCTACACAGCAAGTTACATGCCAGCTGGGGCTACAAGGAGACCTGTTTCAAAACAATTTTTTAAAAAAAATCACAAAAAATCTTCAATCAGTAATTCCAGCATTATAGTTTTAGCAGGGTTTCCGTAGTTGATTTCTGCTAGATGCTGTAAACATCAATTTGATGATGTTTACTATTTATCTGCTACTTGCACTCATTCAAAACCAAAGCACAGCTGTGGCCGATCATTCTACAGACTGTATAGAACACAAAAGATTTTTGACTATCTTGTGTTTTCTATGAGGTTTGCTTGGGAACTTACAAAGTCTCATAAAATTTACTAGCTATAGAATACTAAATTCTGCCCTGCTGTTGTTACTGGAAACCTTTCTAATGTTATTACAAGACACTGGGGCGTTTTTATGACTATTTCTGTCACACTTTTAGGTGGCCATAAACAAATGACTCTTCCTAACAATTATGTCAGAGTGGACAGAGAACTACAAATTTTTTTTTTCTGATCTTTGGATTAAAGAATTTATAATATTCTTTGAAAATACAAATTTTATTGTCAGTGAATGGTAAGTGATTAGGACTGTCCCAAAAGATTACTTGAAAATACTAGCAAATGCAATCATAGCACAATGTCTCACTCAGTACAGAGGCTGAATATGCTATTGGTTTTATTTTTATTTATTTATTTTTTTCTTTTTGGTCTTTTTGAGACAGGGTCTCCATGTAGCCCCAGCTGGCCTGGATTCGCTATGGAGACCAGGATCTCAGAGATCCGCCTGCTTCTGCCTCTCGAGTGCTGGGATTAAAGGCATGCGCCACCACACCCGGCCACTGTTGTTTTTTTTAAAAAACAGTACAGGGATCAAATCAAATCAGGGGTTCACACACTAGGCAAGTGCTCTATCACTGAGCTAAATCCACAGTCTCTGCAACAGTCTTAAAATAAAAACAAGCTATTTTTTTCACTGGTGTGGAAAACATTAATTTTTCTTTTTACCTTTTGATACAAGGTCTTTGCTCTGTCCCCAGGTTGATCTCTTACCTCCACCTCCCAACTGCTGGCATTGCAAGCTGCAGGAATGTGCCACCATGCCTTGCCATTAAATATTTGTATATGCTTTCATGGCTCTGAAGGTCTAACTTGTGGGAAAGGTCTAAACTTGTATGCATGTGTTTCTTTTCAGAGCCATCTGATCCAAACATGGAATAGAAACAAAGATGATTTAATGAGAAAAGATATAAATTTATTTGAGGAGAGGTTCAGTAATGCTAGAGTAAAAAGAAACTCCAAAGCAAACAGCAGTATCCCAGACTAACTTACTAACTAAAGAGAAGTCCTGTAGCCAAGGTAAATTCTGTAGGCATTACTCTTTATTTTGTAAGCTTGGGTTGGGTTCACTGGTAATTTAAATATTACCTGTGACAGTATATTGGTTTTTTCCCTTGTTTTAGCTTTGTTCTCCTCCCCGACCCCGTGTGTGTGTGTGTGTGTGTGTGTGTGTGTGTGTAATGTATGCATGTGTGGAAGTAGGAAGTTGGCTTACAAAAATAAGGTGGAAAGTTGGGTGTGGTAGTGCAGGTCATTAATCCCAGCACCTAGGAGGCAGAGGCAGGAGGATCTCCAGGCCAACCTGGCCTATATAGCAAGCTCTAGGCCAGCTGGGGCTACAGGGAGACTCTTGTCTCAAAAAAATAAAAAATAAAGATGTAGAGCGATTGAGGAAGACAACCAATGTACACATACAGGTAGACACACATACAGTGTTAAGGCCATTAAAGCCAAAGTCTGTGAAACTGCTTAAAGATGACAAAGAACCAGGTGTGGTGGCGCACGCCTTTAATCCCAGCACTCGGGAGGCAGAGGCAGGCGGATCTCTGTGAGTTCAAGGCCAGCCTGGTTGACATAGTGAGTTCCAGGACAGCTGGGGCTACAGGGAGACCCTGTCTCAAAAAAGACCAAAAAAAAAAAAAAAAAAAAAAAAAAAAAAAAAAGATGACAAAGGTTGAATGAGGTGTGAAAAGCAGCCAGTAGTTATACCAACAGTAATGTGTCAATGGTAATTCCTTCATGGCAGCAGCAGCTGTGTTATGGCTCTGTAGGTGTGTCCTTGTTTGGACACAAATATGTTCAGGTGAACTGTATTAGGAATTCATTTCAAATGGTTCAGAGACAAAACTACTTTGGGGCTGGTGATGGCTGAGTTGGTAAAAGTGTTTGCTGTGCAAAGCTGATGCTGAGTTCAATCCCTGGAACAAATAGGAGAGAACTGACTTCTGAAAGTTGTCCTTTGACCTCCTCCACATGTGTGTCATGGCATGCACATGCCCATACTCATACATACACAGGCAGGCGCCACCACACCTGGCCTTTAAAAATATTTAAACTTCATACTCCTTAACTCCTTTTAGTATTCTTCAGTTCACTTACCCATTAACTAAAACCTTAAGTACACATAGCGGCCTTCCTTCTCCAATGAAAGGCAAGTTTCTTATTCTTTTTTTTGGTCTTTTTGAGACAGGGTCTTCCTGAGGCCCCACCTGACCTGGAACTCCATATGTAGTTCAGGCTGGCCTTGAACTCACAGACATCCCTTCTCTGCCTAACAGGGATTAAAGGTGTGTGCCACCACACCCTGCTTGAAGCACAAGTTTCTTAAGGGCAGAGTCATTTTTGTTCACCCTATCTCAGTGACCAGTACAAAATGGCACTCTCTTGTTTTTTTCCACAAATTCATTCTCAGTCTTTTTGTTTCTTTTTCTTCTCTGCTGCTGCAGTATCAAACACAAGACCTAGTACATGCTCAACGGGTATTCTACCACTGAACTACCAGACCCTTCATTTGCAACTTAAGCAAATGAAATTTAAATGAAAATTAAATGAAATTTAAATTTAAGCACCAGACCCTTCATTTGCAATTAAAAAAGATTTTAGTTTTTATTTATGTGTATATATTCATGCCTGTGTGACTGTCATGTGTGTGCAGGTGCCTGTGGAGGCCAGAAGAGGGCACTGGATCTCTTAGAGCTGCAATTACAAGAGGTTATAAGAGGCCCAATATGTATGCTAGGCTAGGAACCAAACTCACAACAGCAAGTGTTCTTAACTACTGAGCCATCTCTCTAGCCCCTCATGTGGTCTTATGGTTCTAAATAAAATTAGCTTGCTCCTTTACCTTAAAAACAACAAGAATCCCCACACATTAATAACCCAGGAACCACACTTATAGATACCCACCCAAGGAAATCAAAATGTTATGTCTACACATAAATGTTCATAGTGGCAGTGTCCGTAATAGACAAGAACTGGAAATATTGCAAATGTCTATCTTCTACCACATCCATTCAGTGAATTACTATTTGATGACCAAAAGGAACAAACTACTGGTGCTGGTAAAGTGGATGAATTACAAAAACATTTTAAATGAAAACTATAGCAGATACAGAAATGTACATCTTGGTATTCCATTTTTATGAAAATTCTAGAATATACACAACAGAAAGATCAGGGTTGAGGTAGGGGCTTCAGGAGAATTTATGACAAATTACAAGAGGCAATTTTTTCAAATGATGCTTATGATCTAAAATGGATTGTGGTGATGGTTGAATGATCATAAATTACTAGAAATCACTGAACTGAGCACTTAGAATTTTATGGTAGTTATTATAGAATTGTTTTAAAAGAAAAGATAGGGGCTAGAAATAGCTCAGTTGCTAAAGTGCTTGCTATGCAAGCACGAGGACCTGAGTTTGATCCCCAGCACCCATGCAAAAAGCCAGGTGTAGTGGTACATGCCTGGAATCCCAGCTCTGGGGAGATGGAGATGGGGATCCCTGGGGTTTGCTGACCAGTAAATCTAGCCTAACTGACAAATCCCAGGTCTCAATGAGACACTCTGTTTCAAAAACAAGGTGGGAAGGGCTAAGGAGATGGTTGTTGGTAAAATGCTTGCCATGCAAGCATGAGGACCTGAATTCAGACCTCCAGCACCCAGGTAAAAACCAGGACAGGGTGGGGCAGGTTTGTAAACCCAGGGATGCAGCAAGCAGAGAATAACTTGGTAACCTAGGGCTCTACCTGGTTTGAGCTATACATACCTCTCTTCTAATAATGCACATGGTGGCCTCTGAGACTTAACCTGCAGGACTATGCACACATACCCCTCTCTGTACAATATACCTAACAACCTGTTATCCAACCTAGGACACCCCCCCCCACTTGCCTTGAGCTGGATGACCCCACTCTGAACAACAGAGTAAGTTTCACCTCCCTTATTATTTTATCAAATTTGGACAGCTTCAATTCAAACACATTCCCAATGTATCCAGGTGAAAGGAAGAGCACCAATCTAGCCTGCATGCCTAATAAAGCAAAACTATGTCCCAAGTGAACTTTTAGAATTCTTTATTTACCATTTTTGCCTATGCATAATTAAGTGTGGATATGATTAAAATCAGAGGCATTATGAGAAGTGTCATGCACAGTGACCAAAGGCCTACATAATACAAGACTGTCAATCAAAACAGAGAACTGTCTGTGCTATGCCCCTTAGCAACCAAACTCCTCCTTCTTTTGAACCCAATAAAAGGAAGCCCCAAACAATAATTGGGGCCTTTGGGTATAGTCACTCATGTGGCCTGGTGCTCTCTTACAGCATAACCTAACCTCTTCTACTGCTTTGCTTTATAAATAAAGTATTCTTGCTACTTTTACAATCTGTGTGGTCTTTTATTTCATTCTTGAATAAGAGCTCAAGAACCTTGAAACACCAGCCCAGAACTTGACCATCAGTTAATACCAGTTCTGGGGAGTTACAGACACCTGGAGCTCAATGCCCACCCAGCGTAGTTGAATTGATGAGTTCCAGGGTCAATGAGACTCAGTCTTAAAAAAATATGAAGAGGGCTGGCAGGTAAAAGCACTTGATGTTCAAGCCTGCCAAACTAAGTTCAATCCCTGGAACTCACATAAAGGTTGAAGAGAACTGACTCCTAATTCTGAAAGTTTTCCTGTGACCTACATACACAATGAATTTTTAAAAATTCTTTAAAATAAGATTGAGCTTGTGGGGCATGGTGCCTTGCATCTTTAATCCCAGCTCACAGGAGGCAGAGGCAGGTGGCTCTCTTGAGATCAAGGCCAGCTTGGTTTACATAGCAAGTTCCAGGGCAGCTGGGGATACAGGGAGACTCTATCTCAAAAAAGACTAAAATAAATAACATGGAGACTGATTAAGACAGTCAACACTGACATTTGATCTCCACACAGGCAAGCACAAATGCATACACACCTGCATGCACATATGACACACATAAATACATACAAAAAAAAAAAAAACCACAAGGTGGACAACTCCTGAGGACTGACACCCGAGTTTGACCTCTGGCCTCCACAAAGATGCATACTCTCCCCCCCACACACACAAAGAAAAGGTAGAAGGCTAGAGACAGACTCCTTTTGCTTACTGTTTGGCTGACATTTTTTAAAAAATCAGTGTAGTCAGTATAAAGAGGTGAGTGAGGTTTCATCTTTTAAGGGAGATACGAGTATTTTAAAAAATATTTTATTTACTATTTTTATTTTATGTGTATGCATGCATGGCCTGCATGTAGGTAAGTGCACCGGTGCCATGCAATGCCCGCAGAGGACAGAAGAGACTGTAGGATCCCCTGGAAGTGGAGTTATGGACAGTTGTTAGCTGCCATGTGGGTGCTGGGATCGAACCTGGGCCTTCTGCAAGAACAGTCAGTGTTCTTAACTGCTGTGCTATCTCTCCAGCCCCGATAGGAGTAGTTTTAAAAGAACTTGTTAACTCACAAGTTTAAAAACAACAACAACAACAACAACAACAACAAAAAAAAAAACCTGGGGCTACAGAGATGTCTCAGCAGTCAAGAACACTGGTTGTTCTTGCAGAAGACCTGGGTTCAAATCCCAGCACCCACATGGGAGCTAACAACTGTCCATAACTCCAGTTCCAGGGGATCTGGCAGCCTCTTCTACTGTGGGCATTGCACAACCCTGATGCACTTACCTACATGCAGGCAATACATGAATACACACAAAATAAAAATTATAAATAAATTATTAAAAAACAAAAACTGCAAAATAAAGGATCATGATCTTGAAAAGAAGCTGCAGTCTCTGAATTTGGCCCCTTGGAAAACTCATGTATCAGTCACACCTCCAGCACCTGGGCTTGAAGATGGAAACTTGTCAACAGCAAGTATTTTGTTCACTGCTATGACAAACTTTAAAGGGTTTATGGGGCTGGAGAAATGTCTCAGCAATTAAGAGCACTTGCTGCTCTTGCAGAGGAACTGAACTGGGTTTAATTATCAGTACCTACATAGCAAATCAAAATCATCTTTAACTCCAGTTCCAGGAAAAACACTATAGGCAGTTGGGAAGAAGGCTCAGTGAACAGTGTTTGTCACACAAACAAGAGGACCTGAATTCAGATCCCCAATACCCTATGCTGGGCACAGCAGCACATAATCCCAGCACTGGGGAGGGGGAGAAAGGCAGATTCCTAGGGCTTGATGGTCAGCCAGTCTAGCCAACTTGGTGAGCTCCAGGCTCAGTGAGAAACCCTGTCTTAAAAAAAATAAGTGAACAGCAGTGAGGAAGATGTCTAATACTGACCTTTGGCCTCCACATATACACATACATATGTGCGTATAAATCTGCATGCACGCCTATAGTCCCAGCACTTGGGAGGCAGAGGCAGGCAGATCTCTGTGAGTTCAAGGCCAGCCTGGTCTACATAGTGAGTTCCAGGGACAGCTGGGGCTATAGGGAGACCCTGTCTCAAAGATCAAAAAATAAAATAAACAGATAAATAAATCTGCATGCACATGTACGCAAGCAAGTACATGTATGTGTGCGCACACTCCACTACAAGCTAGAGGACCAAATACTTAAAAAAAAAAAAAAAAAAAGAAAAAAGCCAGGCGTGGTGGCACATGCCTGTAGTCCTAGCACTTGGGAGGCAGAGGCAGGCAGATCTCTGTGAGTTCAAGGCCAGCCTGGTCTACATAGTGAGTTCCAGGACAGCTGGGGCTACAGGGAGACCCTGTCTCAAAAAGGCAAAAAAAAAAAAAAAAAGCATGTAGCAGGTACTCCAGATTCAAACTATAACTGCTCTTAATTAACATAGCAAATCTAAGTGATACAGTTTAAAGTTCTCTAAAAGATCTTGGGGCTGGAAAAATGGCTCAGCAGTTAAGAGCACTGACTGCTCTTACAGAGGACCTGGGTTCAATTCCCAGCACCCATGTGGTGGCTATGAACCGTCCTTAACTCCAGTTCTAGGGGGAATCCAAAACCTCCGAGGCATTGCACAACACAGGAACACTCACTTACATGCAGGCAAAACACTCATACACATAAAATAAAAATAATAAGGGGCTGGAGAGATGGCTTAGTGGTTAAGAGCACTGATTGCTCTTGCAGAGGACCCGGGTTTGCTTCCCAGCACTCACATGGCGGCTACGAACCATCCTTAACTCCAGTTCCAGGGGAATCCGAAGCCCTCTTCTGACCTCCGCAGCAAGGCCCTGCATGACACGGGTGCACTCACATACATGCAGGCAATACACTCATATATTAAAAAAAAAAAAAAAAAAAGAAAAAAAAACTAAAGAAAATATATAAAAATAAATAAATAAAAGACAACAACAAAAGATCCTTAATGACTAAGAAGAAACTTAATTTTCATGGCTATGATCATTTCATTTCTTAAGAATGATTTTTTTTGATGTGCAGTAGCAAGGGGTTTGTTGGCAATCAAACCCAGGGCCTCAAATATATTGGGCAAGTGTTCCACCAGTGAGCTACATCCCAAACCCTTAGAATTATTATTTTCTTTTTTGAGAGAGGATCTATGTAGCCTTGGACTCAGATCCATCTGCCTTTGCCTCCAGAGTGCTGGAACTAAAGATATGTGTGATACCATGCTCAGCTTAAAATTATACATTTAATCTTTTATTACATTAATTTTTTTTTTAGTCTTTTTTTTTTTTTTTTGAGACAGGGTCTCCCTGTAGCCCCAGCTGTCCCAGAACTCACTATGTAGACCAGACTGGCCTTCAACTCACAGAGATCTGCCTGCCTCTGCCTCCGACGTGCTGGGACTACAGGCGGGCGCCACCCCTCCCGGCTTACATTAATTTTTTAAATTGGGGTGGCACATGTGCCATGGCACATGTGTAGAGGACAACTTGTGCCAATCTGTTCTCTCCTTCCACTGTGTGGGTCCTAGGGATTGAAATGAGGTCATCAGGCTTGGCAGCAAGCACCTTTACCCATGGAGCCATTGTGTTGGCCCATAGAATGATTCTTAAATAGAAGGAATAATCACGATATGACTCCAAATTTTAAAAATGTTAAGGGACACATGTAAAAAAACAAAAACCCCACAACAAATATAATCTGTTACTACTGGAACTTAAACAGGATTGTACATAAAGCATTTTTAGTTTCCAGTTGCCCAAATACAAACTAACAAGCTACCAATGAAAGCTATTTAAAATTAAGTATCTTTTAGGCCAGGCATGGTGGCGCACTTTAGCCCCAGCACTCTGAAGGCAGAGGCAGGCAGATCTCTGAGTTCAAGGCCAGCTTGGTCTACACAGTGAATTCCAGGCCAGCTGGGGCTATAGGGAGACCCTTCACAAGCAAGTACATATACTATGTGCATGTGTACCCCACTACCAAACCAACTTAAAAAAACACTTAAAAAAAAAAAGCATGTGGAACAACACTCCAGATTCAAGCTATAACAGCTCTTAATTAAAAAAAAAAAAATTAAGTGATTTTTAAAGTTATTTCAGAACTGTTTGTGGGTTAAGTGCCAGGAAAAAAAAATAAAGGAAGTTCATAAGAAGGAACTCAAAGCCATCACCCTGACCAGGCCTTTGTTACCATATCTTCAAAACATTCCACTCAACCAGGCTTCCTAGACCATGAGCTAAATCCTTTAAGGCTATATATTTTGTTCAATGGTGCACACATTGAACATCACCTAACACCCATTCTATCTGTTGAATTAATCAGAAAGTAAGAAGCCCAGATAAAGTTAAATACTCTGTCCAGAATGTTCTCCTAAGTGTTTTTGGGGAGAGTTGAATGGGGTCTCCTTGTAGCCCCAGCTGGCCTGGAACTCATTATGTAGACCAGGTTAGCTTTGAGCACAGAGCTCCACCTGCCTCTGCTTCCCCAGAGCTGGAACTGAAGGCATATGGCACTATGCCCAGATTCTCTTAAGTGTTTTTACCTCTGCAGAGAGAACACACCATGTTACACAGTAACTTATTTCCTTATCTCTTTGCCCCAACATAACAGTACAACATTCTTGAGGAAGGCAGGGAAGATGGCTTACTACGCCTGGCACAAAAGATCTTTAACTGAAATCAAAGAATGAATGTGAATTGCCCAAGATTAAACAACTAGAACTTGACACACAATATCTGGTATTTTCCTATCTATACATGCTGCTTTACATTCCAAAAAAGCTATTCCCAGAGATTAAGGTCAGCAAAGAGCCATGTCTTGCCAGACCGTTTTAGTTCAAAGGAGTAATAAATGGAACACTAACCAGATGAGGTTAATCTTGTCAACATGACCCAATTTAGAATTACTATGGAAACAAATCTCTGGCCATATCTGAGAGATTATCTTGATTAGGTTAACTGAAGTGTGAAGACTCACTCTAAATGTGGGTGGTACTATTTCATGGACTAAAAAGAAGGTAGCAAGTTAAGCACAAGAAATTACTTCTCTCTGCTTCCTGATTGGACTCAATGCAACCAGCCGCCTCCTGTTCCTGCTGCCATACTTCTTTGACATGAACTGTATGCCAAAATAAACCCTCCCTAAAATTGCTTCTTGGCGGGTATTGTCATAGCGATAGAAAAGTAGGTAGTGCAGTAGAAAGTTTACATCACTGTATTTCCATTTTACGGAGCTTGCCCTAAGACTGCTAATCCAAGAGGGACTTTTTGGCACGGATCTATCCTGGGTTTTTTGTTTGTTTTGTTTTTAAAGACAAGGTCTCCCTTTAGCTCCAGTTGGCCTGGAACTCACTATGTAGACCAGGCTGGCCTCAATGTCACAGAGATTTACCTGCCCCTGCCTCCCAAGTGCTGGAATTAAAGGCGTGTACTACCACACCCTACTCCTGTTCAAGTCTTAATACTTTTAAAGCAATTGAATCCTTTCCTTATCCTGCTCACCCTGATAAGCATGTTTGTGAAGGTGATAGACAACAAGAAAATGAAAACAAGGAAAAAAGGAGAGAAATGAGGAATAGAAGATCATGGAAAGGAAAATACAAGGATGCTTCAATAAAGAAGAGATTTTTTTCATGGGGTAAAGCTTGAAGGCTCTCAGAGGAGGCTGTTTGAAAAACCAGACAGAGCAAGCACAATCCTTTCATTTTTTGTTGATGAAACAGGAACTTATAAATTTGTTGAGATTCTTGTAGCTTTCTCCTCCAGTGGTTCTGTTCAGCACATTTCAGAAAGCCCACCCTTTGCCTTGCATAGTGTGGACCATTTCAAAGCTCAGGGAAACAGAGGCAACAAACCTACTAATGCTTCTAGATATCACAGCATGGAAACCAGAGTGAAAGGAAAAGTAAAGCAAAAGGGGACAAACAACATTCTAGAGTTCAACAGCAGAGTAAGATGGAGAGAAAGCTAATGTTTGTTAAATATTTTTGTGTCTGTGGGTCAGAGGAAGGTGCTTTCCATCTTGTTTGAAGTGCAGCCTTTTGTTTCTGTGCTGCATACTCCAGGCTAGCTGGTCTTTCAAGGAGTCTCCTGCCTTCAGCTCCCACCCTGCTATAGGACTGCTGTGCTTACAAACACATGGTCTCATGCCCAGCCTTTACATGGCATGGTGAATTGAATGAGAATGTCCCCCAATAGGCTCCATGTATTTGAATATTTTATTCCCAGTTGATGGCGCTGTTTTGAGAGGTTTTAGGAGGTGCAGCCTTGCTGGAGGAAATACATCACTGGGGTTTGAGAGTTTTGAGAATTCATAGGTCTTGCTGGATTTCCAGTAGCTCTCTGCTTCCTGTGCCTGCTTAAAGATGTGATCGCTCAGCTTTCTACTCTGGCCATGCGTCCTCCACCATTATGGACTCTAATCCCTCAGGACCCGTAAGCCAATGAACTCTTCCTTCTATAAGTTGCCTGTTCATAGTATTTTACCACAGCAACAGAAAAGTAACTAATACACAGAGGTTTCAGGGACTGAACTCAGGTCATCAGTCTAGTACAGTAAGTGCTTTCACGCACGGAGTCATCAAAACACCTTGGCTGTTTTTACTTTTTTTTCCCCCTCAACTGTATTTCAATTAGTACTGTAACGTGAGCAAGGTTGGGAATTACACGTTTGCTGGGAAAACTCAATTGGATGCTTTTTATAAGAATCTTTATAATACCTGAGAACTAAAAATACTGAAAACACTCAAATTCATGTGTAATAGTGTTCCCGGTAGAGCTAACTACCAGGAGTACATTATGAGGGATGCTAGACACATTACATTTCTGCTGTTCATGTAAGCTGATCTCCTTATATATTTAGGTTCTAAAAAGGATCTAAGATTCATTAGTTTAACAACTAAATCTAAGTTTCTGAATCCAAAGCTGAGTGTGCTGGCACACCCTGTAATCCTAGCACTAGGGCCAGAGGATCAGGAGACCATGGAGAGTCAGTGGCTAGCCTAGGTTACAAGAGACCAGGTCTAAACACAAAAACAAAAGCAATGATAACAACAAAAATCAAAGGATGAAGGGAGTACTTGAATAAACCCCAACACACCCCCAATCCCGCCCCCCACAACCCACATAGCTCTGCCTATCCCAGCCTCCTCCCAAAGCGGTCCTGAACTCTAGCCATCCCAGTTTGGTTTTTCTGACTCCATGTGCTGCTTTCACACTGCTGTGCCTTTGCATGCATTACCACCTAGAAAGTTTTTCTCTTTTCTTCTGTTTTGTTTTTTTGAGACAGGGTCTCACTGTATAGCCCTGGCTGACGTGGAACTCGCCATGATCAGGCTGGCCTCAAACTCAGATATTTACCTGCCTCTGCCTCCTGAGTGCTGGGATTAAGGGCATGTGCTATCATGCCTGACTCTTAAAAAGCATTTTATTCTTTTTAAAAATTATTTTAATTTTATGTGTATGAGTGCACTGCCTGCATGTAGGTAAGTGGACCCATATCACGCAATGCCTTTGGAGGTCAGAAGAGGATGCTAGTTCCCCTGGAACTGGAGTTACAGAGTTGTTAGCTGCCATGTAGGTGCTGGGACTCAAACCCAGGTCCTCTGCAAGGGCAGCCAGTGCTCTCTAGGCCCCCCAAAAAAGAATTTTTAAAGGTAAAAATATACTATACATTAACACCAAGGTAAAAAGTCTGTAAGGCCTTGTGCCGGGTGTGGCTGTGCATGCCTTTAATCCCAGCACTCGGGAGGCAGAGGCAGGCAGATCTCTGTTGAGTTCAAGCCCAGCCTAGTCTACACAGTGAGTTCCAGGACAGCTGGGGCTACAGGGAGACCCTGTCTCAAAAAGACCAAAAAAAAAAAAAAAAAAAAAAAAGTCTGTAAGGCCTTATGAAAACAGCCCCTATTACCCAGCAATTCAAGCACTTCTCCCATATAGCACTGACATAGTCTGTATTACTGCCCAACTACATCCTCTATGAAGATAACTAGCATGAAGGAACCACTTGCTTGTTAAACATTTTTTGAGCAAATGACTTTATGGAAAGTTTTAAGTAAGGCTAAAATGTGATACAAGGAAAAGACATAACTTTCAGTTACTGAAGCCATGACTTTCTCAATCCCTCCCTCCCTCCCCATGGTTTTTCGGTGCTGCAGATGAAATCTGGGAATGCTAAGCAAGCACTACCACTGAGCTTACACTCCAGCACTTCTAATCTTGTGTCACTCAAGAGTCAGGACAGGCTGCTTTGTCATGTCATTTTTGGGGGTGTGTGTGTGCTGGGAATGCAACTTAGAACTTCACTTGTGCTAGGCAAGCCCTCTACCACTGCTATAGTCCCAGCTACTGCCATGCCATTTTCTAGCTATATCCTTGAAAAAGCTACCTAAATGCTCTCAAGTTTTCTCATTGAAAAGAAAAGCCAGGCGTGGTGGCATAGGCCTTTTGTCCCAGCATTATGGAGATAGAAGTCAAGGCCAGCCTAGTCCACAAAGCGAGACCCTGACTCCAAAAAAAAAGGAAAAAGAAAAAAAAAAAAAGCTAACCACCTTTGCATTGTGCTCAAGGAGAATATTTAATGCATGCTTCTTTTTTAAAAATTAAACAGGAAGTACAGAATAAACATTTTAATCACAAAATCTTATAAGGACAAAACATTGTACTATCAGAAACTATCAGGAAAATGAACACAATAAAAGTTTGATTGGAATAATCTTTTTATTTTTTTTTAAAGTGGAGGGTCAAATACAAATATAATAGCTTGGTCTCAGTTGCATTCTTTCTGCTCTCTGCTTTATTTATTTATTTATTTGTTTATTTATTTATCTCTTCGAGACTGAGTCTCCCTGTAGCCCCAGCTGTCCTGAAATTTACAAGGTAGTCCAGGCTGGCCTTGAACTCACAGAGATCCACCTGCCTCTGTCCCTGGAGTGCTGGGATTAAAGGTGTGTGCCACCATGCCCAGCTGCAGTATTTATTTTTAATTTATTATTTTCATTTATATGTATGAGTGTATTGCCTTCATATGAGTAAGTGCACAAGTGTCAGGCAAAGCCCATAGAAGTCAGGGATTCCCCTGAAACTGAAGTTACAGACAGTGTTAGCCTCATGTTGGTGCTAGGAATTGAACCCAGGTCCTCTGTAAGAGCAGCCAGTGTTCTTAACCACTGAGCCATCTCTCCAGCTGCCCCACCCCTTTAAAAAAATTTTAATATGTATATGAGTAATTTGCCTCAATGTATGTGCATCCATGTCATGCAATGCTGCAGAGGTCAGAAGAATGAATCAGATTCCCCTGGAACTGGAGTTATGGATGGTTGTTAGCCACCATGCAGGTGCTGGGAACCGAACCCGGGTCCTTTACAAGAGCAGCCAGTGTTCTTAACTGCTGAACCATCTCCCCAGCCTCTCTCGGCAGTATTTAATATCAATCCTTTAATGACCACATGTCCTTGGGCTCCTCTGATAACATGCACTCTTTCTTCTCTGGTCTCTCCCATCACAGTTCTTGTCTTCTTCCTTAACATGCATTCCACTGACACCTAGGGGCAGGTATCCCTTTGCATCAGTTCTCTGATTTTTCTCTCATCAATTTACCAAGTTTCCATCAGCCTGGCCTTCAATTAAGTACCCCAACCCTGTCAGATCTAGAAACAATATTTCAAATTTACCCTATCCAGGGCTGGAGATGGTTCTGTGGCTTAAGAGCACTTGATGCTCTTACAGAGGACCCCAGTTCAGTTCCCAGCACCACATGGGAGTAGCTCACAACTGCCTATAAAACTCCAGCTTCAGGGGATCCAATGCCCTCTTCTGATCTCCGTGGGTACCCCTACATACACACACACACACACACACACACACAGAGAGAGAGAGAGAGAGAGAGGGAGGAAGGGAGGGAGGAGGGAGGGAGGGAGGGAGAGGGAGAGAGAGAAACTAATCTTTATTTAAAAAAGCTAAACTTATCTGAAACATTCATCAATCGGACAATAGATATCCTCTTCCTCATTCCTGCCATTCTTCTACACGTCACCAGGTCTTGGCCTTCTTCACAGTGATGCTTTTATTCCTCCCATTTTATCTCAGTGGTTCTGTTTCTTCTATTTTTTAAGACTTTTTTATTTTACATGCATGAATGTTTTGCCTGCATGTATGGCACTGATCCCCTGGAACTGGAGATTAGTTGTGAGATGCCATGTGAATGCTAGGAACTGAACTTGAGTCCTCTGCAAGAGCAACCAGTGTTCTTAACCACTAAGCGCATCTCTCCAGCTCCTCTCAGTGGTCCTTAACTATAATGAACCTCTCTGAAAAAAAATCTATGTAATACTAAGGATTATACACCAAAGAGATGACCATATATACTTGCAATTTTACCAAACCAATGACCCCCCCCCAAAGAAGAATCTTGCTCTGCAGGGCAGGGCAACGCACGCTTTTAATCCCAGCACTTAGGAGGCAGAGGCAGGCGGATCTATGTGAGTTCAAGGTCAGCCTGGCCCGTGTTGTGAGTTCCAGAAGCTACAGGGTGCTGCTCAAAATTTTAACTGTCACTCACTGTACACATATTTTCATCTCCAGCTCCTGCTCCCTTGTTACAAATGTCAAGATGCTTTCTGTATAGCCACGAATGGCCTACAAACTAAACTGACAGAGAAAAATCACTATTTCTCCCTGGCAAATCTGTCTGCCTACTGCATCCCTTCTCTTGGATTATAGCATCAACACTAAGCCTTGTCTCCTACTTCAGAAATCTTCAAATCTAAATCACATCTTTCCTGATTTCTTCTTACCTTGTAAGTCACATTGCTTTTGGTTCTGTCCATACTTGTCTTTAGTAATTCTTCCTACCACTTCCCACAAGAGTTCCTTTGATTTTTCTCTATTCAAGGTTCCTCACCTCCACAGACACAGAATTAGTGCACAGGTGTGGATGTATCTTCACTAAAATTAAAAACATGACCATGATCGTCTAACACATCAATGCTTTCCCAATGAACAAATAAACAATCAAATTCCCCTTGCCATTAGAATCTTCTATAGATTTCCACCTAAGTACTTTTCCTTTTTTTAAATATTTTATTTTATGTGTGTGCATTGCCTGCATGTAGCGAAGCACACCCATGTCGTGCAATGCCTGCAGAGGACAAAAGAGACTGTCAGATCCCCTGGAACTGGAGTTACTGGACAGTTGTTAGCTGCCATATGGGTGCTGGGATTCGAATGTGGGTCTTCTGCAATAACAGTGTTCTTAAATGCTGAGCCATCTCTCCAGCCCCACCTAAGTACCTTTCTAGGATTAGATTCCACAGCTCAAGCTGTCACTTGCTCTTATTATCTGCCTATAAAAATCACACCCACTCCTTTTTTTGTTTGTTTTTGTTTTTTTTGAAGCAGGGTCTCCCGGTAGCCCCAGCTGTCCTGGAACTCACTATGTAGACCAGGCTGTGCTTGAACTCAAGAGATCCACCTGCCTCTGCCTCCCAAGTCCTACAGGCGTGCGCCACCATGCCCAGCTAAAAACCACACCCACTCTTAAAGGCCCAACTTACACCCGTCTTTTTATCTTCCACATAATATTAGGAAAGAGACTTAAATAAAATAGGCACAATTCCCAATGAACTGCTTTTGGAAAAAAAAAAAAAAGGGAGGGGGGACAATCCTGCTAAAGAATAGATGAAAATCCTTAAATCCCTCAGAAAGCATTAAGTTTTTAAAGATCACTAATTAACATTTAAACCATTTTAAACATTTAATCAACACTGATCTAATGCTAATAACCTACAATTAAGATTCAATAAATAATAAAATGTTATCAACCTGGAGATAAAAGGCTACAAAGCTGGACCCAGGATGCAAATTTCTATTATATTTGCATTATTCTTAAAATTATAACTTGGATTTATAAGAGGACTTTGGACCACAAAGAGAGACTTCAAAGGTCAACTAACTCTAATAATCCACTTTATCAGAGGAGGAAAAAAAAATTTCAACTGACAAGTCCTAAAGTTTTTGGCCCCTATTTAAAATAAGCTAATTTTTAAAATAAATCAGAATATGAAGGGCAATCCTGAATATCTCATAACAAGATCGCTGACATGTTTATCAGCAGGTGCCAAGAGCAGAAAGATGTGTGGAAACAGATGTGATGTGGAAGGACTTTTTCTCCATTGTTTGTTCAGGTCTTTCTTTTAATACTGACCTAATTTAATCTCTCTTTTGGCCCCCAGGCCTGTGAGTTCACATAAATTTTCAGTTGTACACTATGAAGCATCCTTCTCCTAAAGAAAATATTCATGATTCAATTAAGTCTTTTTAAAAGAATGTTAATTATTCCATTTAGGTAAGACACTTGGTAAAACACATCTTTCCTTGCATTTCTAAATTTATGGCCATTCAAATTTGAATGCATTTCTGAAATAGACTTGTTCATCCCTAAAATATGCTAAAGTCCTGAAATTATTACTAACATCAAGGAAGAGTGTGGAATGACTGAAAAGCTTCAGCATTTGAAACAGGATCTGCCCATAATCAAAGCCTGGCTCTAGTTCTACGACCTTGGGAAGTGACTTCCTCCAGTACCTTATCTGAAAGAGGCTATCTTTTCTTTCCAGTAGCACAGTACCTAAACACCAGCCATTCAATAAATGAGTTCGATGCATTCAGCATGAAAGACACACAATTTTAGGGGTAAGAGAATCTACTTCCACAAGTCTTCACCAGTACAAGACACTACAGCTAGCTTGTTATAAAAACAATACCGTCATCATCATTCCAAACAATTCTGAGGGATCTGGATCAAGATAAGAGATACTGTCAGTGATTGTGCAAGAATTCCATTAAGCGTGTGTGCGTGTGTGTGTGTGTGTGTGTGTGCGCGCGCGCGCGCGCGCATATACATACATGAATGAGAGAGACCACTTAAAACATTAATGGGGAAAGTCCACAGTAATCGGGCGTCCAACGCCTGGATACATTTATACTGTTAAGAGAGCTCTCTTGGGATAAGGAAGGGCGAATTTTAAGTCAAATTAGGCCCAACTCCAAATACATCTTTAATAACTCCAAGAGCGATGCTGGCTTATCCTTCCTGAAACGCAATCTACGTTATTTAAATCCATTTTAAAACTTCAAGACTGAAATATCCTACAACCAACACTGGTGTCACTAATGCTTTTTAGAAAACCTGCACAGAAAAGCACCATCAGCTCCACCGGAGATATTTAATAAAAGCTGTTCACGTACACAGAAGCGAGTGAGAATATACTTTGGTGTTCTGCACACCAGCGGAGGAGAACGGAACGGCTTTCAAAACCACGGCCGCCGCCGCCACCACCAAGGACAAGCATTTGATGGAATTCTTGGTTTTACCATCGTCAAGAAGGCGGCTATGTTACTAAATGAGGGGGACATGGTGCACTTCCGTTCCCTTCCCAAGAGAGCTGCCTCGAAAGTACGCGCTGGAGACCGCGTCCAGGAGTACCCGAGTGCCCCTCCAACAGCAAGCGAGGGTCGGCTCAGAAAGCACCCCCGCAACACCTAAACCTCCACCGGCTCGGGGACCCCGCCCCAGGGCGTGCGGGCCAAGAAGCCTGGGGTCCGGGTCGCCGGCGAGCGCGAGGCCGAGGCGCGGGAGAGGCCGCAGCTGCGTCCGGGACAGCCGCAGGCAGGGGTAGGGGTGACCGGGTGAGGCCGGGCCTGAGAGCGGGCGCGGACACTCACCACACCATGCCGTAGGCGCCCTCGCCGATGTACGAGAGGTTGGTGTAGCGCGGCCCCACGTCGAACACCTGCCCGCGGACCATCTCC
>NW_008345972.1:2825257-2843498 GCF_000622305.1 Nannospalax galili | reverse complement strand
GCCGCCGCCGCCGCCGCGCTGGGCTCGACGCTTTGCGGCCGCCGCTCAGTTTACACAGCACCTCCCGCAAGGACCACGCCGCCGCCCGTGCAGCAGCCGCCGCCGCCGCCGCCGATCAGGAACAAGGAAGAAGGAAAGAACGCTCAGCAGCTGGGAACAACCTGACCGCCACTCGGCCCACTGCTTGCCTGACTGACGGGGGGGCCAGCAGGCGGGCGGGCGGAGGGAGGGGCTGGCGCCGAGGAGGCGCGGGGACGGAGTCAAGAGCGTGCGTGAGGATTGGCTCGTCTCTGCAAGGAGGGCGGGGCCTCGCCGGCCCGCGGAAGTAGCGAGCTCAGGGCGGAGCACTGCGGCTGCGGAGGAGAGTCATCACGTGCGTTCCGGGCTCGCCGGGCGTTGGACGGCCTGCGGAGAGAGATCTAGGGTACCACATTGATGAGGTCGGAATCCAGTCGGCTCAGAGCACCTGGACAGCTAAGTAGGATCCTGAGCAAATCAGAGACGTCTCGCATGAGAGACCCGACGACGCACCATACACCAGCCCCTGGACCCTGAGACAGGCCTGTGAGATCCATGGCCCACAGGCTGATTAACTCTCACCTCCAGGCTCAGAAACCAGAAAACATGACCGAAACCTAGAAAGGCATTTTCATACCTAAAAGTGTGAGACATGAACGTGGAGATCAAAGCACAAGACAGTGAATTCGCTATTCTGAGGCTTGTTAACGAGTGTATGCTGAACACTAACTGTGTTTGGGGCCAGCTTCCCGTCTAGAGAGAAGAGATAGACGAATACAGTACCTAAGCTGTAAGTACTATGAAGAAATAAAAAGCTGAGTAGAGGCTTGGGGAGTTGTGGGTTGAGACATTTGAGAAAGACATTGAAATTCAGGGACTAGACCATGGTTGACACAGTTAAGCCGAAACTTAGGTGGGACATAGTGAAATACAACACCAAGATGGAATTGTTTAAAACATTAAAATTTAGAAGAAAACTAGACAGACGTTGAGGGCCAGAAACAGTCACAAGGGTAAAAATTGGAATCCTATGGTAGGTGGATACCGAGAAAAATGAGAATGGAACCTCCTTGCTGTGTCCGGGGGCGGGATAAAGGAGTAGCAGACTTCTCACCCTCTGACCAGCACTAAGAGTCTAACTTACACATACCAATTCTGGACTTCCAGACATCAATAAAAATCTACCAGTCAGACTCCAAGGAAAATAAGCAAGCTGTTTTGTTTTGTTTAAATGAGGGTCCCGCCTGGTGGCGCATGCCTTTGATCCCAGCACTCAGAGGCAGAGGCAGGCAGATCTCTTGAGTTCGAGGCCAGGCTGGTCTCCCATTAGCAAATCCAGGCCAGGGAAACCCTGTCTCAAAAAGACCTGGGGAAGAAAAAAAAAAAGTAGGAGCTGTGGGTGTAACTCAGTGGTAGAGTGCATACTTAACATATGGCAGGCTGGATATTCAATTTGCAGCACTAAAACTAAACAAAACCCTGTAGGAAAAAAGGAACAAAGAACTAGAGGTTAAAATTAGTCCTTCAAAATGTAAGTGGGCCATTCAGCAGATTCGATTTTAGAAAACACCTAATACTATATAGCTCTGTTAAGAGAATGTATTTTTTTCTTTTTTAAAATCAAGATGAATGGAAATAAATTAAAACACAATAACAACAAAAGTAGTTGAAGCAATAAAGAAGACATGATACAAAAGAGTAAATTGGCACTATAAAAGGTAGACAAGAAAAAAGTTTCAGGAATGTTGAACAAAGTCATGGAATTCTTTGAGAGAGAAAACAATAACTAAGATCATCATGGAAATTCAAACTATGGATATTCCAAAAATAGAGGAAATCAGTTAGAAGCGATAATCAAAATGAAAACGGAAGAAAACTTTCCTTAGGTGTCAAGAAATCTGAAGTAAAGGTGGAAAACTGAGTGGGTTCAATAGGATACAGAAAAATTAATAAACAGAAGCCAACTTGCCTTAGTTACTTACCTTGGTGCTGTGGTAAGATACCCTGACCAAAGCAGCTCAAGGAGGGGTGGGGTTTATTTTGGCTCACAGTTTGAGGATACATCAAGGCTGGGAAGCCCTGGTGGCAGGAGCTTGAGGGTAGCTGTTGACACTGAATCCACAGTCAGGAAGCAGACAACAGTGACTGCTAGGGCCCAGCTCCCTTTCTTAAGCAACAGTCCAGTTCATTGAGTGGTGCTCCCATAGTTAAGGTAGGTCCTCCCACTTCAACTAATGTAATTTAGATAATCTCGCAGGCATGCCGGGAAGCCTTTCTCCTAGGTGATTACAGATACTGTCAAATTGACTTGATTATCACAGAACTTCAAGATGAAGTTTGGACCACTGGCTACGTGGTAAGACCGTGTGTCAAAAACAGAACAAGCAAACAGTATCCTATCAGGGGAAAAAAATTACTTATTTAAAAAAAAGTTAAAAACTAAGCCAGGAATGGTGGCACATACTGTAATCCCAGAATTTGGAAAGTTGAGGGAAAGTTGGTTACAAAACAAGTTTTAAGCCAGCCTCGAATACAGGAGACTTTGCCTCAAAAAATAATGAAATGCTAAATACTCACCTTTAGAGTCCTCCACTGAAATAATTAAATGCTAAAAGAAAATGAAACATGATGGGCAGCTGTCGGAAAGGGAAGGTTGTGATTCTCCATGGATGATTTCATTCACTTTACTGCCTTAATTCCTCCTAGATCTTTATTACTCAGGATAACTCTTTCAAAACTTTCTTTTTACCTTTATTTATTTGGGGGTGAGTAGGGCATGCATATCAGGGTGTGTGTGGAGGTCAGAGGACAACTTGTGGGAGTCGATGCTCTACTTTTACCATGTGGGTTTTGGGGCTCAAACTCAAGTCAGGTTTTGTGGCAAGTGCCTTTCCCTGCTGAGCTACACTGGCTCAAGAATAACTTCCTTGAGCTCGGATATCTACTATACACTGGTCCACTCCATGTGACCTCCCACATTTGCATTGACTTTGCATAGTCAAACTGCCAGCAGTTAATTGAGTTCTCAGCTGAAACCTCCAGAAAGAATGAATCTTTTTTAAAAAAAATTTAATGTATTTTTATCTTATATATATGAGTGTTTTGCCTGCATGTATGTTAGTGCACCCATGAGTATAATGCTTGAAGAGACCAGAAGATGTTGTCAGATCCCCTGGAACTGGAGTTAGGGACAGTTGTTAGCAGCCATGTGGGTACAGGGATCCAAACCTGGGTCCTCTAGAAGAGCAGTAAGTGTTCTTAACTGCTAGGCCATCTCTCTAGCCTAAGAGACTAAATTGTGACTGATCCATTTACAACCTGTGAGACCTTGACCTCAATTTCCCTAGATTTAAAATGGGAGTTGCAATATCCACCTCATAAATGTATTTGTACAGCATGAACAAAATAACACATGAAGAGCCTGGCACATAGTACCTTATGTGCCCAATAAATGTTATCTGTTATCTACCCCACCCAAACCTGTTCCTCACCTTGTGTCTATAGATAGCTTTACCTTTACCCAGATACAAGCTGAAAATTTGGCTATAATCTTAAATGTATTTTAGGCTGGAGGTGTAGCTTTATGGTAGAATGCTTACCCAATATGCATTTTACTTCATTCTTGATTTACCACCACCTAACTGCTGACATGTTCCTATGAACTTTAATGTATATTAATTAATATTTCCTTTTGTCCTTTTGTGTGTTTGTGTGGTATATGAGTGTCTGTACATGTGTGTGTTTGAGGAGTGTGCTTGCCCATGCATGCAAACATGGAGGCCAGAGGCTGACCTCAGGTATCTTCCTCTATCACTATCTTCCTCTACCATTTTCCACCTTATTTTTTGAGATAGGCGCTCTCACTGAACCTAGCGCTCTCTGTTTCTGCCAGGCTGACTGGTCAACAAGCTCTTGGGATCTGTCTGCCCAACAGTTGGGGGAAAGGGGTGACAGATACTCCCTGCTGCACCTGGCTTTTATGTAGGTGCTGAGAGTCAGGACTCAGGTCCTCATTGTTGTGTAGCAAGCTCTTTACTGGCTGAGCCATCTCCCCAACTCTAGTATTTCTTTTTTGTTGTTCTTGCTTGTTTGTTTCTTGAGAGAAGGTTTCCTGTAACTCTAGCAGGCCTGGAACCCGCTATATAGACCAGGCTGGCCTCCCAGAGATCTGTCTGCCTCTGGTGTCCCCCAGCACACCCAGCTTCCTGATGTTTCTTTCATGTATCTTTGCTACTCAGAATATAGTCTTCAGACTCAGCAGCATCAGTGTTTTCTGAGATTTCTTGGAGATGTAGCATCTCAGGTCCTACCCCAAACCTTCTGAATCAGGATCTACGTTTTAACAAAAACGTTACTGTGTTCTGCTGCTACTCTTGCTGGGTAAAGCCTGTTGCATCATCTCACTGAGACCACCACAATCTAACTCTTTTCAATACCAGCCTCCAGTTTGTTTCTGCTGCTGCCAGGAACAATCTATAACAAATCTCATCATGTTCATCCCCCGGCTCCCAACTTCCTTTTTCTTTTTGCTATTGGGGATAGAACCCTGTGCCTTACTCTGATCCTTCTGATCCAAATAATCAAGAGTTTTGGCTGGACCGTGAACACACATCAAGATAGCGAAGAGCCAAGCAAAAAGCACAAGCTATGGCACTGAAATGGGTGAATAAAGTGTGCCACCACTGTTAGGATTTTAAAGCTCCAGAGAGGCAATAATGGTTATGTGTGAACTTTGGAGTGAAAACACTTCAGTTGGAATTCTAGCTCTGAGCAAGTTTGTCCACATGCCTAATCTGTATCAGACACTGTTCTCAATCCTAGAATGGCAGAAGTGAAAACAAATCTTAAATTCCGAAATATTTTTGAGGATTAAATGGACTAATATATAGCTTTGAACCGGCCTGGGACTGGACATTCCATAATTACTGCTTTTTTGTTAGCACAATGTGGAATCCTAAAAAACCTTGTTTGGAACTTTGACCTAGTCTGGTTGTCTTGGAATCAGATGGTCTCCTGTTCTAAATGTTTTAAAGAAGAATGTAGCATTGGTACTTGGCACGTAAGCTTTTTGAATTAGAAAGCATTGTTAATGTGGCATATGGTTGATTCCACCTGTAGAAGAAAAAAAAACGTTAAGGCCAGATGTGGTGGTGCACACCTTTGGTAGAGGCAGGCGGATCTTTGTTGAGATTGAGGCCAGCCTGGTCTACATAGTTCCAGGCCAGCTGGGGCTACAGGGAGACCCTGTCTCAAAAAGACAAAAAAATTGTATATTGTTTGACTTTTCAGTTGTTACTGTAAGAAATATAAGAAAAAAAACTTTTTAAAAATGCACTCCAGATCCAGACATAGAGAGAGGAGAATTCAGATAAAGGACTTTTTTCAAGACATCTTTTATCCAAAAATAAGGAAGTAAGCCAAGTGTGGTGGCACACTCCTTTAGTCACAGTTCTCTGGAGGCAGAGGCAAATCTCTGGTCTAATACTAAATTCAAGGCCAGCTGGAGCTATAGGGAGACACTGTCTCAAAAAAATTTTTTTTTAAAAAAACAAGGATTTAAGCTGGGCATGGTGGCATATGCCTTTAATCCTACTCTGGGAGGCAGAGGTAGGCAGATCTGTTGAGTTTGAGGCTAGCCTGGTCTACATATCAAGTTCCAGGCCAGCTGGGGCTATCAGGAGACCGTCTCAAAAATACCAAAAAACAAACAACAACAACAAAAAAAAAATCCACAAAAAACCAAAAAAGGATTTAGTAGCCATTAGTGCATTTTTATGTAGTTTTAATTTTTTTCTAATTATTTCAAGACCAAAAAAAAAAAAAAGCTGAGTGCATGCCTTTAATCCCAGTACTTAGGAGGCAGAGGCAGGTGGATCTCTATGAGATTGAGGCCAGCTGGGTCTACAGGAAGACCCTATCTCAAAAAACAAAAAAGGGGCAGGGAACTGGAGAGATGGAGAGATGGATCAATGGTTAAGAACATTTGCAGTTCTCCAAAGGACCTGGGTTCAGTTCCCAGCACCCACATAACCGTTAACAACTGTCTGTGATAGCTCCAGTTCTAGGGGATCTGACACCCTCTTCTGACCTCTTCAGAGATTGCACATGTGATGCCCTTACATACATGTAGGCAAAAAAATACTCATAAAATAAAAATTTTTTTAAAGACAAAAACCCAAACAAATAAAACCCAAAATATCATATTGTTTCAATTTGTTCTTATCGCATGCTTCTCCTAAGCAAATATTAACATGATGATATTCCTCACTGATATTCTGTTGAAATGCTTATGATTTCACTACTTTTCTTTTTTAAAAAAAATTTATTATTTTTATTTTATGTGTATGCATGTATTGCCTGAATGTAGGTAAGTGCACCTGTGTCATGTAATGCCCGAGGAGGACAGAGAGGCTGTCTGATCCCCTGGACCTGGAGTTATGGACAGTTGTTAGCTACCATATGGATGCTGGGATGCAAACCTGGGTCTTCTGCAAGAATAGTCAGTGTTCTTAACTGCTGAGCCATCTCTCCAGGTCCATGATTTCACTACTTTAAACTCAACAATAACACTTAAATTTGATCAATTCACTGAAAAAGAAAAGTTCAGAAAATAGGGGCTGGTGGGCTGACAAGATGGCTCAGTGGGTAAAGGCACTTGCCACCAAACCTAATGATCTGAGTTGGATCCCTGGGCCCTACATGGTAGAAGGAGAGCACTGATTCCCTCAATTGTCCTCTGACTTCCACATGTGCATTGTATGCGCATGTCAGTGCATGCCCACATATACACATACACATAAATAAATGTAATTTTAAAATGAAAAAAAAAAAAGAAAAGTGAAATAGTGGCTGGGGGCTATAGCTCCATTGGTAGGGTGCTTGCCTATTGTGCCAGAAACGGAAGTTTCATTCTCTAGCACTACATAAACTAGGTGTGGTGTCCATATCTGTAATTCCAGCATGCTGGAGGTGGCGACAGAAGGATCAGAAGTTCAAGGTCAACCTTAACTATATTGGGAGTTTGAGGCCAGCCTGGATTAGAGACCCTATCTCAAAAAAAAAAAAAAAAGTTAAATAGAAAGTTGATTCTGTGGCCAATTTACTTTAAGATAAACATGTAGTTGGTAGTGAAAGTATAAAACATCCTTGCTAGGGAATGAGCTCAGTTGACAGGATAATGCCAAATGTGCATGAAGCCCTGGAGCCAACCCCAGCACCACAAATGGAAGTGGGGGTGCAGGTTTGTAATCTCAGCATTTAGGAGTCAGAAGCAGGTGAATCAGAAGTTCAAGGTCATCCTCAGCAACATTCACAGTTTGAGACCAGCCTGGACTACAAGAGACCCTGTCTAAAAAAATCAAATAAAATGAAAACAACTACAGAAAAAGTCCTTGCTTCAGAATTACGGTAAAAGAGGCTGTTCTTACTGAACAGAAGTTCATTGAGACAGTATAGAACTTGAGGATGAGCAGATGTTTGTGGCCTCCTTAAACCACCTGTTGTGATATCATTGTTTTAGTTCTTCCAGAACTAAAGAACAGACACCCATATTACAATGGTATAAAACATTTAATAGTTTTTGTTTTTTCCTAAAGAATCCTCTTGTTTGGTTCCACGGGTACTAAGCAACTTTATGATTAGAGTTTGACTTCACTTGAATTTTTTTGACAGGCATAGTGCCCTGACCAATAGACAACTCCATTCAGACCCTGAGGCAATGAACCATTCTAACATGGAGTTTAATCCCATCAGTCAATGCTGACTCTGGTTAGCATGAGCCAGGCCCATAGGAAACAATCATCTAGTCATGATGACAACAGTAAAATTCTGGAAGCACAAAGCTGAGCCTCTGGTGTGGGACATTGTGAGACCACACTAAACTACTGTCTCGGTACAAGGCCCTACATGGTTGGCCAGGTGGTTACCTGGATGTTTTTACAGAAAGGTAACAATTCACAGTACAAAAATGTTAGGAAACAATGGACAGCTGTTATTTTTGCCTGTCCATCATAGATTATTCCTCTTCCCAGTAGTAAAATTCAATTTTCTTTTGGCAAACTGTCTTATCTGCACACTCATGAGGCTTGAAGGGCTGATCCTACCCCCAAGTTCCAGGAGTAAGAACATGACCCTAGTCTTCCCAATCAGAATCACCAATGTTGGCTAGAAGAATGGGCATGTGGCCTGATCCAGGCCAGTCACACTCAGCTAAAACTCCTTCAAAAACTTTTGGGAAAGCAGTGTTGTTTTCTGTTTGGATACCAGGCAACAAATGTGAATCTGGTACCTAACACATCACAATGCCTTTAAAGCACAGAGGCAAGACAGGGAAAGCAGAATTCAGAAACAGAGGCAATTTCGTATTGCCAGAATGTGAGGTTGTATTTCAGTTGAGCTTGGACTTAACAGGATGATGATGACCAAATATAAAAATAATAAATAAAATATTAAGGGGCTGGACAGATTGCTCAGTGGTTAACAACACTGTTCTTGCAGAAGACCCGGGTTCGAATCTCAGCACCCACATGGCAGCTAACAACTGTCTATAACTCCCGTTCCAGGGGATCCAACAGCCACTTCCACGGGTGCACTTACCTACATGCAGGCAATATACGCATACACATAAAATATAAAAATAATAAATAAAATATCTTTAAAAAAACAGGATGATGATGACCCAAGATAGTTAAAGCTAGCTTTCTGTCACTTGAAATCACCAAGTTCTACCACATTACTCATTTAACTCCCTTTTCTGCAAAAACTGCTCAGAATTATTCAATAAATCACTGAGAGGTAAATCAGAAATATGAGTGATGAAATAAAAGAAGTTGCAATTAGCCTTGAAACTAAAAATAGGAAGACAACTGAAAAAAACACCACTTAGCAGACATTGATGCTGATACATTAAAATAGTTGTGGTTACTATGGTAATAAGCAAACTGTAAAAGAAGAAAATGTGAAAGAGGACTAATTTATTTATTTATTTATTTATTTATTATTTTGAGGCAGGGTCTTACAGTGTAACTCTGGCTAGATTGGAATTCGGCTATGTAGACCAGGCTGGCCTTGAACTTACTGAGAGCTGCCTCCCTCTGTCTCCCGATTGCTGGGATTAAAGGCAGAGGTAGGTGGACTTCTGTAAGTTTGAGGCCAGACTGGTCTACATAGTGAGTTCTAGGCCAGCCAGGACTATATAGTGAGACCCTATCTCAAAACAATATAAATAATAAAGATGGAGAACAATCAAAGTAAAATACCCAGCATTGATCTCTGACCTCCACACGAATGCATACATGTGTACACCCCACCACTAAAAAAGTGCATACATCTCACATACAACACAGCACACACGAAATAAATTCAGCCATAGTAAAATGTAGTAGAGTTCAGTATAAAATATGACACAAGCTGAACGTGGTGGCACATGCTTAAAGCACTCCCAGCCCTTGGGAGGCAGAGGCAGGCAGATCTTTGTGAGTTCAAGGCCAGCCTGATATATCCAGGCCAGCTAGGGCTACAGGGAGACCTTGTCTCAAAAAGACAAAAAAAAAGACACATTAAAAACAAAAGTATGACACAACAGAATAAAACTCAAAGACATACTAAGGGCTGGGGATGTAGCTCAGTAGTAGAGCATTTGTCTAGCATGTGCAAGGTCCTGGGTTCAATCCCTAGCACCAAAAATAAAATGAAACAGAAAATACATGGTAAGCTCTACACTTAGAGAAAACACATCTCTACTACTAATACCCTGAATATACCTAAACATTTCCAAAAATATATCCTTCACTGAATCATGATAAGTTTTAATAAAGTCAAATAAGCAAAAATTGTTCATATCAAAACCTATGAACATGGGTTAGGTGTGGCAGCCTTTAATCCCAGCACTTGGGAGGCAGAGGCAGGTGGATCTCTGTGAGATTGAGGTCAGCCTGGTCTATCTAGTGAGTTCCAAGCCAGCTGGAGCTACAGGGAGACCCTGTCTCCTGTCTTAAAAAAAAATAACTAAACACAACACAATTAAATAAATAAATAAACCAATTTTAAAAAGAAAATCCTGTTAAATATTTTATAATTAAAACATTCTACTAAATAATAATTTGGTCAGGAAGGGAATACCACAAACATGGCCACGCACTTTAGGAATCATGAACTCTGCTAAGTACTATCACAAACTTGTGGGACATTTCTTTCACTATCAGGCTAATGGCTGTGCTGGCCCATGGCACCATGACTATATAAGAGCACTATGACCCAAACAGAGCAGCTGCTTTTTAGCTCCTTTTCTAGGTTCCTCTGGGTTATCGTTTCTTAACGTCTCCTGTCCTCTTAGTGTTTAGAAGCTTTCCGTTGTCAGTCCAGAAAGCCTTGAAACAAACACAGCATAAATCAGGGTGACACAAGTACGAGGCACAACCCTTAAGGAAACCCTCACTCTCTAAAAACAGTTATCAGCATCTGAAATTGAGCACCTCTCCAAATATTCTGTTCCACGTGCTCAGTTGTCTTACACTACTAGCCTTAGCCCTGTCAAGGAAAAATTGCGGGGCTGGAGAGATGGCCCAGTGGTTAAAAGTACTGGCTGCTCTTGTAGAGGATCCAGGTTTGGTTCCCAGCACCCACATGATGGCTAACAACTCTCTGTAACTCCAGTTCTAGGGGATCTGCTGCCCTCTTTTGACTTCCGTGGGCACTGCATGACACAAGTGCACTTACATACATGCAGGTACAACATTCACATATATTAAATAAATAAATATAAATAAAACAGCAAGGACTTGCTCATAGAACATAGGAAAGGTGCTAGATCTGTTTCTCTGATGCTTTTAAGTGTTTGCATTCCTCCTCTGAAACTATGAGCCAAAATAAATTAATATTGTCTTAGTCAAGGGCTACATTTGGTGAGGGTCTTCTTATGGAATAAGGCATCAAATGGCCTAAGAGGAAACCTGCCAACTCAGGTCTCTCATTCTTGTTATGAAACCATTAGTCTCATCATGGGATTGCACATTTATGATCTCATTTAATATTATAGTTTGCATATGAGTATCCCAAAGAAGCTCAAAGAATAAAAGCTAATGTTCCCCAGCTAGTGGATTCACTCATTGTGGAGTGATTAGATTCTGAGGTCTCTGACCTAACCAGTGAATTAATCTACTGAGGGCTACATAATTTGATAGTGTTATTTGGAAATAATAGAAACATTGGATGATAGAGCCTAGTTAGACAAAGTAGGTCACTGTAGGCATGTTCTTGGGAGTAGCTTTATCTTATCCTGGCAACCTCTCTCTGCTTCATGAGATGAGTAGTTCTTCATCCATCCATTCAATACACACCCTGATGTTCAATACTCCACCTGATGCTCCATCCTACCACAGTCCCACAGCAATGGAACCAAGCAACCATAGACTCAAATCTCTGAAACCATGAGCCAGAATCTTTTTTCCTTTTAAGTTGTTTATGTCGGTATTTTGCCACAGCCATGAAAAGCTGACTAACACACCTAAATTACCTCCAAATACCATCAAAGCATGAATTTGTGGGATTAAGTTCCCAACACATGAAATTTGAAGCAACAGTCAAAATCATCTCAGAGTAGTAGGGCATTGTCACAACAGTTCCTGGTTAATACATGGTATTACACCATAAAATGGCATAAAGGAGCTATCACTTGGGAGATTTCTTTCTTATTCCCAACAGACTTGTGTATTTGAAAAGTTGGTCCCCAGATGGTGGTAACATTTTGGGAGTTTGTGGAACATTTTGGACATGGGGCCTAAGTGGCAACCCATGCCCAAAAGAGGTAAGATTTTTGAGTTATAGCCTGAGGTCTCTGTTCCTGACTGCTGAGGTGTAAGTAAACCACCACTAACAGGAGCCAGGAACACCATCATACCTTCCCCACCATGAAACTATGAGCTAAAATAAATCTTTCCCCTAAGCTGATTCTGTCAGGTATTTTGTCCAAGTGATGAAAAAGCCCTAGAGAGTTCCCAGTGCACCTTACCAGATTTCCTTCATAGTTAGCATCTTACATTAATATGGTATATTCTTTACAATCAACAAACCATTATTAATACATACTATTATTTATGAAAGCCTAGACTTTATTCAGCTTTCCTTAGGTTTTACTTAAGGTCCTTTCTCTGCTTAAGAGTAAGAAGAGTAAGAAGCCACTCAATGGTCATCTCTGCATCCCTCACTGGGAGACTGGGTCATAGGTCCATCACATGTAATCACAGTCAAAAAGCAAAACCACCAAAAGCATCTTATGCCAATCAGGACTTTTACTTGTCTAGAAGAGGGTGAGTGCTCGTCCTAGTCATTTGGGCCAGAGGTGGGGGTGCTGCACACTCCAACCAAGTCAACACTCTAGCATTCAGCAGAGAAGAAAGAATGCATGGGGCTTCAAGAAGGCGCTTATTCCTCTCACATGACCTGCTCCTCCCAGGAAGCTTCTTGTCTTCAGCACCCAGGTGTTCTCTCCCCCAACTATATAAGCCTTCATCATAAATCTCCATCCAACCTTCTCTGCCCAATGCTTCATATTTTATCCAAGAACCTCTCCATCTTTCCCTAAGCCAAAATGTAAGCATCTTCCTCAGCCTCTCTCTTTACCAAACCCCACGTCTGTCTCATGCACACATCTCACAAGACTAATTAAATATTGTTTACTTTTAAAAATAAACTTTAGTGTTTAGAACATGCTATGTTTGTGCCTTCATTCAGATGTTGAAATTCTAACCCCAAGATTAGGGTGGTAGGCCTTTGGGAGGAGACTGGATCACAGGAGTGAAGCCCACGTGAATGGGATTGGTACTCTTACAAAAGGGATCCCAGAAAGGCCTCCCACCAAAAAGTTGGCCATCTGAGAACCAGAAAGTAGACTCTTAGCAGACACTGAGTCTGCCGCCATCTTGATCTTGGACACTGCACCCTTTAGTACCACAAGAAACAAGTATTCATTTTTAAAAAGATTTATTTTTATTATATGTGTACGAGTGTTTTGCTTGAATGTGTGTATGTGGACCATGCATGCCTAGTACTGTTGGAGGCCAGAAGAGGACATTGGATCTCCTGGAGCAGAAGTTACGGATGGTTATAAGCTGCCATGTGGTTGCTGGGAACTGAACCCAGGTCCACTATAAGAGCAGTAAGTGCTGTTAACCACTGAGCCATCTCCCTAGCCCATGTTCATCGAATTTTAAGCTCCCCATTTTGTGGTATTTTATCATAGCAGCACAAATGGACTAAGACATGACAGTTTTAGAGTTGTGGACACAGGTTCAGAGAGTTCCTAGTGCCCCTTAAACAATTTCCATCATCATTCACATTTTACATTAGTGTGCATTTGTTACAAGTCAGTATCAATACACTATTGTTTACAAAAGCCCAGACTTTATCCAGATTTCCTTAGTTTTTACGTAAGGTCCTTTACTGAACCATGATTTTATCTAAGGTATCCTGTTACTTTTAGGTTCTCTTGGTTACAGATTCTCAGACTGTCCTTTTTTTTATGATTTTGGCCATTTGAAGAGTACTGGTCATGTATTTTATAGGTTCTCCCTTAATTGGGATTTGATTTACTTTTTTTTTTTAATGAATCTGGGTGTATAAGCTTAAGGCAGAAGCCCACAGTGCTATTTTAATTCTGTTAAATCAAGGCCTCAGACTCCTGGCATAGATTACTCTTTCCCTCTCTTCCCATACTGTACTCTTTGGAAAGAAGTTATAGTGCACAGTTCCTACTTATGGAACAGGGAATTAGGCTCCACCTTCCTGAAGGAGGAGTATTTATGTAAGTACTTTGAAAAATTTCTACACGGGAGAATTTCTGATATGTTTATTTATTGTGAAATAATATTAAGCTTAAAAGTTACAAGAAGAGCTCAAAAAAACCATGTTTCTTTTATCCTTTATCTGTATACATATATATGTGTGTATAAACATGCACACATATGTACACAGATACACAGATATCATGTGTGTGAAGACATATGCTCATAATGATTACATATAAGTGTGCACATTTATTATGTAATTATTATCATGAATCCTTTTCGGACCCATTTTAAGGGGAGTTGAGATTTGATATCCCATCATCCCTCAGTACTCCTGAGGATATTTCCCAGAACAAGGCATTTTTCCCATATGGGTGTAACAAGCTCACCAGACTCAGAGAATTGGGCTAATGATATGGTTCAGTTGATAGAGTGCTTGCCTAGCAAACATGAAGTCCTGGGTTCCATCCCTACCATTGCCTAAATTAGGCAGGCATGATGGCCATGCCTGTAAGCCCAACACTTGAGAGATGCAAGTGGTAAGACCAGAAATTCAAAGTCATCCTTAGCTACATATCTTGAATTCAAAGACCTGCCTGAGATACCCTGTCTCAAAAAAATGAAAGAAAGAAATGGGGGAGGTGGGGGGAGACAGAGGGAGAAAGGGAAGGAAGCAACATTAACAACACTTCCAGCCAATCCACAGACTCATTCAAATGTCACTGCTGCACAATGTTTGTCTCTTTTCTGGTCCAGGATCTAATCTAGGATCACAAGTCTAATTTGTTTCTTTAGTCTTCTTGAGTCTGTAACAACTCCTTGTTCTTTTTCTATTACTTGTTTTGTTTTGTAAGACGGGGTCTCACTATGTAGCCCCTTCTGGTCTGGAAATTGCTATGTAGACCATCCCAGACTGGCCTCAGTCTCACATCAATCCCTTGTCTCTGCTGGGATTAATAACCCTGCCCTTCTTTCCCTATCTTACATGTTTATGTGCTTGTTTTATTTATTTTAATTTTTCTGCATACTTTTGGGTTTGTTTGAGATGAGATCTATGTTGCAGAGGCTGTCCCTCCCTGAACTCCTGGTATCAAGGCCTCAGCTTCCTGAATAGCTGGAACTACAAATGCACATCTTCAGTCCAGCTTTTTTTTTTTTTTTTTTTTTTCAGAGCTAGGAGTTAAACCTACAGCCTCAGGAAAACGAGGTAAGAGCTCTACCACTGAGCTATATCCCAAACCCTTATTTTGATTTTTTTTTTGTCTTTTTGAGACAGGGTCTCTCTGTAGCCCTAGCTGTCCTAGAACTCACTATGTAGACCAGGCTGGCCTTGAACTCACAGAGATCTGCCTGCCTCTGCCTCCCGAGTGCTGGGATTAAAGGCATGTGCCACCATGCCCGGCATTTTGATTTTTTAAAGAACTTAAAACATTTTAAATTAATATTCATTTCTTTTGTTTATTTTTTATATTTTATTTATTATTTTTATTTCATGTGTATGAATGTATTGCCTGCATGTATGTAAGTGTACCTGTGTTGTGCGATGCCATGGTGTGGAGGTCAGAAGAGGGCTTCAGATTCCCCTGGAACTGGAGTTAAGGATGGTTCGTAGCTGCCATGTGGGTGCTGGGAATCGAACCCGGGTCCTTTGCAAGAACAGTCAGTGCCATCTCTCTAGCCCCTTGTTTGTTTTTTGAAACAGTGTCTTATACTGTAGTCCAGTCTGGCCTGGAACTTGTGGCAATCCTCCTGTCTCATTTTCCTAAGTGCTAGGATTACCGATGTGAGCCTAAACAGTAAAATTGACTTTTAAAATGTTAATGTTAATTCGGTGACTTTTAGCACATGTATAGATTCATATAGCTATTGGTAAGTGATACTGTAGAGAACATTTCATTGTCCCCTTCCCAAAATAACTTCTTGGTCCTATCTTATGGTCACACTTCTCCCCACCCCAACCCCGACAATCATGTATATATTTTTCTTTTCATCGATAGTTGTTTTTTTTTCTCTCTCTCTCTCTCTTTTTTTTTTTTTTTTTTTTTTTGTTGTTGTTTGCTTTTTGAGGAGGGATCTCCTGTAGTCCAGGCTGGCCTTGAATTTGCTATGTAACTCTCAAATGAGTTTGATTTTTTTGGTCCACCTCCCAAGTGCTGGGATTACAATCATGTACCACAATACCTGGCTTCTGCAGTACTAGGGATTGAACCCAGGGCAGGTGAGTATTCTACCGACTCAGCTACTCTAACAAATGAGCCCTAGTTTTGTCTTCCTGTGTGCTGGGTAGCTTTAGTATCAGCTTCACACACCTGGGTTGAGGGAGCCTCAATTGGGGAATTGCTTCCATTGGATTAGCCTGTGGCCTTGTCTGTGGGTATTTTGATTGTTGAGTGATGTGGGAGGGCCTAGCCCATTGTGGGTGGTACCACCCCTGGGCAGGTGGGTCCATGTTGTATAAGAAAGCAGGTTGAGCAGGGGCCAAGGGAGCAAGCCAATAAGCAGTGTTCCTCCATGGTCTGTGCTCCAGCTCCTGCCTCCAGGTTCCTGCCCTGAGTTCCTACCTTGGGCTTCCTGATGAACTGTGACCTGGGAGATGTAAGACAAATAAACTCTTTCCTCCCCAAGTTGGTAGTGATCAGAGTGTTTTGTTACAGCAATGAAGAAACAAACCAGAACATCCTGAGAATGTCATATAAATGATATCTTTTTTTTAAAGAGTATTTATTTTGTGTAGAAGTGTTTTGCCTGCCTGCATAAATGTTTGCCATGTGCATGCCTGGTGCCCGGGGAGGCCAGAAGGAGTCAGACCTCTGAAGCTGGAGTTACAGATGGATGTGAGCTGCCACATGGGTGCCAAGAATGAACCCAAGTCCTCTGGAATAGCGGCAAAGGCTCTTAACCACTGTGCCATCTCTCCAGTCCCTCAAGTGGAACTTTTGTTATAATTTCATTCATGTGTACAATGTATTGTGACCATATTCACCCTCTATTACCCTCTGGGATCCCCTTCTCTCTCCTGCTGGCCCTGTTCTTCCGATTAGTCCACCTCTTAACATACATGTCGTGTGTATGTGTGTTTGTGTGTGTGTGTGTGTGTGTGTGTGTGTGTGCGCATGCGCGCGTAGGCCTTGTGCAGGTGGTCACTTGTGCTGTGAGTTCATTATTACAATGGTGATTTCATATCTAGAAGAAAACTTTTACTTATTTATTTGTCTTTTTGCAACAGGGTCTGTAGCACTAGCTGGCCTGGAACTCACCGTGTAGAACAGGCTGGCCTTGAACTCACAGAGATTCACCTGCCTCAGCCTCCCAGAGCTAGGTTTAAAAGCATGTGCCACCACACCTAATTTCTTTTTTGTTTCGTTTTGAGTTCTTTGTGTATTCTAGATATTGAGCATCTGTCAAATGTATAGCCAACAAAGATTTTTCTCCTTTCTGTATGCTGCTTCTTCACTTGATTGACAGGGTCCTTTGCGGTACAGAAGCTTTTTAATTTATTGATATCCCATTTATCAATTTGAAATTGGAGTTCTTTACTATGAAAGCAAGAATCTCATTTAGATAGTCTTTACCTATGCCAACCCTTGTAGTGTACTCCCTGTCTTTTCCTCTAGCAGTTTCAGAGTTTCAGGTTTTATATTGAGGCCTTTGATCCATTTGGAGTTAATTTTGGGCAGAGCCATGGTATCTAGTTTCATTCTTGTACATATAGATACCCACTTTTCCTAGTACCATTTGTTGAAGATGCTGTCTTTTCTCCAGTGTATAATTTTGGCATCTTTGTCAAAAATTAGGTAGCTTAAGTTGTCTGCGTCCTTTGTTTCATTTAATTGATTTATATGCTTGGTTTTAGTTTGTTTGCTTTTTGTTTTGACCAGTAGCTTGCTATTTTTATTACTATGACTATAGTATAACTTGAATCAGGTATTATAATACCTCTAGTATTCTTTTTTTTTTTTAAATCAGGGTTCTTTAGGTATCTGGGACCTTTTGTACTTCCAAATGATTTTTAAGAATACTTTTTCTGGCTAGGTCTGGTGGCACATGCCTTTAATCCCAGCACTGGGGAAGCAAAGGCAGGCAGATCTCTGTTAGATGGAGGTCAACCTGAATTTCATAGCAAGATCCAGCCCAGATAGAGCTAGAGGGAGACCCTGTCTCGAGCAAACAAACGATGCTTTTTCTGTTTCTATGAAGAATGACTCTGACATTTTGATTGAGATCACATTGAACCTGTAAATTGCTTTTGGCAAAATGGCCATTTTCACAATACTGTCTTCTGATTCATGAGTTTGAAATATCTTTCCATCTTCTAGTGTCTTCCTCAATTTTTTGATTTGTTTCTCAAAGTTTTCATTGTAAAAGTCTTTCATTTCCTTTGTTAGGATTATTCCAAACTAACTAAATTTTTTGATACTATTGTTGAATGGAATTCTTTCTCT
>NW_008345972.1:2823944-2825098 GCF_000622305.1 Nannospalax galili | reverse complement strand
AATAAAGATACTTTGATTAGGCAAGGCATGGTGGTGCATGCCTTTAATCCCAGCACTCAGGAGGCAGAGGCAGGCAGATCTCTGAGTTTGAGGGTAGCCTGGTCTATGTACCGAGTTCCAGGCCACCTGGCGCTACAAGGAGACCCTGTCTCAAAAATACAAAAAGTAAATAAATAAAAATAAAAAGATACTTTGATTTTTTTCTTTCCAATTCATATCTCTTGTTTCCTTTTCTTGTCTTATTGCTCTGGTAAGACTGAAAACACTGTATTGGGATAGGAGTGGAAAGCATAACACCTGTCTTATTCCTGTGTTAGTGGGAATGCTTCCGTTTTCTCTCCGTTAGCATGATGTTGGTTATAGGTTTGTCATATATAGATATATAGCCTTCATTATGTTAAGATATGTTCTCTTCATCCCTAGTCTCTCTAAGGTTTTTATCTCAATTGGATATTGGATCTTTTTTTGGTCTTTTTGAGACACTGTTTCCCTATAGCCACAGCTGGCCTGGAAAGGCATGTGCCACCACACCCTAGGGATGTTGGATTTTATTAAAGGTCGTTTCTACTTCTATTGAGATGATCATTCTGTCCTAGAGGCCCTTTATGTGATGAATTACATTTATTGATTTGCATATGTTAAGCCATCCCTGTAAGTCTGGAATGAAGGCAACTTGATCATAGTGGATGATCCTTTTGATTTAGACCACAATTATTTTATTCAGAATTGTTGTGTCTATGTTTATCAAGGAAATTGGTGTATAGTCTTGTTTGCTCTAGAGGCCCTTTATGTGATGAATTACATTTATTGATTTGCATATGTTAAGCCATCCCTGTAAGTCTGGAATGAAGGCAACTTGATCATAGTGGATGATCCTTTTGATTTAGACCACAATTATTTTATTCAGAATTGTTGTGTCTATGTTTATCAAGGAAATTGGTGTATAGTCTTGTTTGCTTTTTTTAAAAAAATTATTTAATAACCACATGATTAGAAGCATTTCATTACAGCATTAACATATTCAAGAACAATTTCCAGAGCAAAGATGCACCTCTTTCAATATTGGCTATAAATTTTTAGGTTCACAGTTGAATTAATACAGTTATACAATATTGTACTCAGTATAAAACCTATAAGACATGAAATCGAATGAT
>NW_008345972.1:2811914-2820002 GCF_000622305.1 Nannospalax galili | reverse complement strand
CACTTTGCACTTTGAGATAGTGTCTGTCCTTGAAAGTGAGATGAGTTTCTTGCAGACAACAAAAAGATGGGTTTTGTTTCTTAATCCGTTCATATAGTCTGTGTCTTTTGACTGGGGAGTTCAGTCTGTTAATGTTTAAAGTTGTTAATGAAAGATGAGTATTGAATCACTGCTGGGCCATTTCTCCAGCCTCCAGTTAGTCTTTCTGGAACATCTGGGCTGAGTAAGTGATTGGATTGGTGCTTGGTGTTCCCTGAACTTAACTGTTCTTGATTAGGTGCTGCCTGAAATCCAGTCTTGGGGACACTCAGTACTGGTTTGTGGGTGGTGTAGTTAAAGTTAGGGTGCGGGGCATGGCCTTTGATCTTAGGACCTAGGGCCAGCACAGTACATGGGTGCCACAAGTAAAGTTTCTCATGATCTATGAGCTTAGGAGCCAGGTTCACTTCCACAGCCCCAGAAGTTGGGGTCTGCAGGACACATCGACACTGGGATATTGGCTGCTGAGGGTGGAGGTTCATGTAATCTCTGCTCTAAGGAGCCAGGGTTGGAGCAGAGCATGGGAATATGTTTTCACATAGCCTCTGATCTCAGAGGCTAGGCTTTGCAGGGTGTGAAGGCTGGGGGCAGGTGTTTTGTGACCCTATTCCTGGGGAGATGTGATCAAATGTCTAGTAAACCCAAACAGAACAAATGATAGACCAAAGTAAGGATACCTAAGGAGTATAGGTAATAGATTACTTTTAGGAGCAGAGATGGCTTAAAGTCCACTCCATTGCCAAAAGTCCACTCCAGCATGGATAGGGCTCATGAACATGCCTTGGCTCCAACATTATTAAGCTTCTTAGAGTTCTTTTTCTCTCCAAACTGTAAATTTTGCATTTCTTTCTGTCCCACTTACTCTTTTTCGCTGTAGATCTATATAATATTCAACATTAATAGCCATGCCACCATTTCTACATTAGACTGTCTTGAAATTTCCTCTGCCAAGGAAATTAGTCCATTATTTCAACTTAGCCTCAGGCAAGCTCTTAGGTTGTGGGAAGACTCCAGCTAGACTCTTTGCCAAAATATCCCAGTTGCTGCTTAAGTCCTTATTTCACTCAGGGACTACTTTGCTCTCAGCACTGCTTTCTTCCAGACTCCTACTAGAACAGCCTGTTAAGCTTTTTTTTTTTACATCAATCAACTACTTCTAGTCCAGATTTCCAAAGTCTTCCACATTCCTCCAAAAACCCACATGGTCAGGTCTGTCACAGCACTCCTGGTGCCAACTTCTGTATTAGTTACTTTTATGGTGCAAGCTGAGAATACCTAGAGGCATTTCTGTCCATCAATTTAATCTTTTACATATGTGCTCTGTAACTTCGAGTTAATCATGTCCAAAATATGTCCACTATCTTTTATGTTTAAATTATGACCTTAAGCTGAGCATGCTCAGGAATGTATTCCTCAACCAAGCATGCCTAGGAATTGACCCATTCACAAATGAATATGTATAGACTCCCTAAATGAAATCCCTAGGCATTCTTTGTAGAAAGAACATTGCTTTGGAAGAGACCCCCATGTTCTCCTGCCTGCTGCAGGAAGTAAATCTTTTTTTTTCACATCATCTTTTATTGAAATGGTTTCTCTTGCTTAACTAGCTGGGCATTCCACTGCACCACTGTTGATGTCATCTATGATGTCATGAGGGTGGTGGCCATCCACATTGCAACCCACAGGTTGTGCAGTCCCCAGAGGCAGAAGTACAACCTCAATCTGGGCCTGTCTGTTCTGAATTGTCAGTTTCACTGTAACCCTCAGACCTTTCCAATCACTGGTTGCCTTGGCAATGTCATCACCAACTTTTTTGGGAGACAGACCCAGGGGCCCGATCTTGGGAGCCAAGGCGGACTTGGTGCAGACCTCGCCTCCGGTGCACCTCAGGCAGACGACTTTGATCTCGCTGGGGTCAAACTTGGGCGGCATGATGGAGGCCGCTCGTGTTGGATGAACCCGGATTTGGGAGCATTGAAGAAAGTTGCACCTAAGCCTCCGCGGAGTTGAAAGCCAAAAGGATAAATCTTTTTCTATACTTTCACGTCTTGGCTGTGCCTATTTTGGCTTTGCATTCATCAATATGCAAATCCATGTGTTCAGTTACAAATTGGCAACCCAGATGGTTCACAGGCTATTGTTTTTCAACTTAAAACAGAAGCGTTGAACAAAAGGGGACTTAGGCAAGCCATCTTACACTAGCATTTGTTTTCAATTGCTTTCTTGATCTTAGCCATTCTGACTGGGGTAAGAGGAAACCGTAAAGTAATTTTAATTTGCATTTCCCTGATTGCTAAGGATGTTTAATACTTTTAAAGATATTTCTTAGCCATTTTTATTTCTTCTGTTGACCACTCTATTCAGAGTCATAGTCTACTCTTCATCAAAGAAACTTCTTTACAAAGATGGAATTTATTACAGAAATCCACAACTGGTCAAAATGCTTAGAGTGATTGTGGGGTGCCCAGCCCCAATTGATACATCTACAGTGCAACACCTACACCTAAGGCTCAAGGAACATTCCAGACAAGGGGGCAGAAAGAGTTTAAGAGCCAGATGACCAGGATACCTGCTGCTAGGTAAGTGTTGAAACTGGGGGTGAGAAAGAGCATCCCCTAGAAGCTTCTTAGTCTCATTCATAAAAGAATTTAAGAATGGACACAAATGGGATAATTTTATTAGAATTTTAAAGAAAAATCCTCAGGGCAGGCAAGCCTGTAATCGTGATTTGAGGAGGAGAATGGAGGGGAGAAGGAAAGAAAGCGGTGAAGCCATGCAGGTTTAGAGCCTGTATAGGCATCAGACATGTGGCTGACTGGCAGCCACATGGCTGGGAGAAGGAAGCTTTAGAAAAAAAGTAAAGAAATACAAGATGCTAGGGCAATGTTAAAGTGTTAAAGAAAGCATGTTTAGAAAAGGGATATGAAAAAGAAAAGAAGAGATTATACTTCTGAATTCTTCAGAAAAGAATTCAGACTTACAGAGAGCTATAGATCTGTGACTGGGGGCAGAAGCTCTGCACTAGGAGGTGGGATTCCAGGCAGGAAAAGTTCACTATCTCATTAACCACACTAGGTATTCCACTCATCTACTTAGCATAACTTAAGGTGAACCTGCCTTCCTAGGGGTGGTCCTATGACCAGGTGATTGGCCAGTGAAATTGGAAATGTGGGTCTTCCAACAGATAGACTAGAGATATAGTCTTGACCAGTTAATATTATGGGGCTATTTGCTACTCTAACAGTGTCTTCCAGACAGGACAGGGAGGCTATATTCTTGAAATCTCAACAATATGATTGTCTAAACAAGACCCACATAATCATAACACCAGTTGACATACCAGAGTGGATGGGGGAAATTTCACAAGGTGCCACCTCCAGATGAATGAATAGTGACAGGCAATAAGATGGCTGCTGAGAGAAAGCAATTTTCTCCTGGGACAAGTTCCCTGATAGGTTTCAGCCTGTACCACTAAATGGACTCAGTAGGTTGCTTATACACAGACACAGACATAGACACACACAGACAGACACACAGACAGACAGACAGACACACACACCTTTTAATTTTTTTATTGAGCCAAGCATGGTGGCACATGCCTTTAATACCAGCACTTGGGAGGCAGAGGCAGGCAGAGCTCTGTGAGTTCGAGGCCAGCCTGGTCTACATAGTGAGTTCCAGGCCAGCTGGGGCTACAGGGAGACCCTGTCTCAAAAAGACAAAAAGGAAAAAAAAAAAAGACTTACGATATAAAATCTATGTAGCAAGCATCACCTTTGTTTTTACTGGACTTGAAATATGTTTAAGTTAAGTGCTACATACTGAGATTTCAGTTTTCTATTTTGTTTTAATTGAGAGTCAAATCTTTAGAAGAATAGATTTAAGATTAATGATAAAGTTATGGAGAAAATAATCAGATCAACAGTCTAAAAACAACTGACGAATGATAAATCTAATAAGAAGCATACATTTTTTTAGTGTCTTAGGGGTTGGAGAGATGGCTTAGTGGTTAAGGTTGGCTTATAGGTAAATGAATGCTCACTTAAGTTAAAACTGTTAAATTGGCTGGGTGTGGTGGTGCATGCCTTTAATCCCAGCACTTGGGAGGCAGAGGCAGGCAGATCCTTGTGAGTTTGAGGCCAGCCTGGTCTACATAGTGAGTTCCAGGACAGCTGGGGCTACAAGGAGACCCTGTCTCAAAAAAGACAAAAAACAACAACAACAACAACAACAAAACAACTGTTAAATTGGCCCAAACTCCTTTTAGTTCAGTTAGTTTTAAATAAATCTTTGACAAATAAGTTAACTTAGGCTTATTGGTAAAACTAAGACTGTGTTCAAAACTGTCAATATGCAGAACTGAGAATTGGAGCCCTGTGGTAAGTCCTCCCGATTGGCACCATGATGTCCAAATGAAGCTGCCTGGGGTGGGGAGGGGGCTGGAGAGTTGACTCAAAGGACCCAGGTTCAGTTCCCAGAATCCACATGGTAGCTAACTGTTATAGGTCGGAATTTGCAAAAAAATCATCAGCACCATTTTAAGAAAAGTAGCAAGGTAAATGTTTATTATTTTGACTCGGCCGGGCTGTCTATCTCGGGAGTAGAAGCAGCCCTGGTGATTGTCAGGTCAGAGTTTTTATAGGATTACAGAAATATTATTCAAACAGGACATTTGTGAACCAATCAGGTTTGTACAACATAGCAGAACTTTGAATCTATTAATCAACAACCAATCATTATACAGACGTGATATAGTAATATAACTTGGCAATCAACTTTGTAGTTTTAAAATTAGTTAACTTCCTAGCCATAACAAGTATAGTAAGAAAGCTGGAATCAGCAGTTACCGGGTGATCATACAATAACAGGGTGGGCTTATACTTTGTGTCAAGGTGACCTAAAATAGCAAGTGAGTTAGAGAAGCGAAAACAAGCAGTTAGCCAGATGTAGGATGTCTGAGATTAGCATGTTCCACTGGTTTGTGATTGAGCTATTTCTTAGAACTCAAGGCTGTTGTCTCTTTTTAAATATTTCCAATAAGTGAAAAGAGGTTACTATTAAAATAGCTATTCTGAGCAAGATGGAGTAACTTAGGTTACGTTGCTAATATAGTTCACTAACAACCATCCATAAATCCAGTTCCAGGGGCTCCACCACCCTCTCCTGGCCTCTGTGGGCACTGCATGTGGTACTTATACAGGGAGATAAAACATTCATCACATAAAATAAAAATAAAAAAAACTTTTTGTTTGTTTTTTTGTTTTTCTTTTAAAGCTGCCTGGGGGAGAGCAGTAGAAACTGCAGTAGAAGGGCAGGGTCTGAGGAAAGGACTTAAAGCCTTCTCTCCCCCACATGCTAGAACCACATGGAACACGGAGGCTGAAAGCACTGAAGGCTCCCACTCCCCCTTCCCCTACAGCACCAAGTGGAGCCTGCTAGGCCAGAGGGACCTGAGAACTTCACCTTTCAATTTAGTACATGTGTGCCAGAATTTACTTCAAAGTATTCTTTTTTCTTATTTTCTATTTCTTAATCTTCACTTTTGCATATATGTCTCATGATGGTTTTGCTTTGGTTTGTATATTGCTCAGTTAGGTTTTAGGATTGTAGTGTCTGTTTCTCTACCCAGTCTACTCTAAATCATTCTTTATTATACTTTTCACCCACATCCCATATACTTCCCCTCTTATTCCCATAATTAATCAAAGTGCTGAGAATAAGTGACTGTTGAATTCTTAGACATATAATAAGGACATCTATATCACCCTCCTCCCCAAGGCTCAGGAACATAATGGAAGAGAGGGCAGAAAGAATGTAAAAGTTGGAGGCCTCGGAAGAGTGCTGTGAAATGTCTTCTGACATGGTCATTGGACTAACGAACTCACAGAGCTGTGGTTACCTTCACAAGGCCTGTACAAGATCAAGCCAATCCACATTCCAGCATGATTAGGGGAGGGGCTCATAAGGCCTTCCCCTAGTTGAGGAGATATTTGGCAGTTAATTGGCTGGGGGATGGGGAGTGGCTTTTTTAAAGGGGTGTAGCCACTGGCAAGTTGCCCATGATCCAGTCACTAACCCCACATTTTTGTGCGTGAAAGAAACCCTAATTAAACTCATGGGTTATTTTTAAAAAAATGAAAGTAAGGGGGGCATGTTAGGAAGAAGAAAGGATCCAGAGGAATTTTCAGGGGAATAAAAGAAGAGACTAGGAGGGTGAGTCTGATCAAAATACATTGTATACCTGTACGAAATTGTCAAAAAATATACAAAAAAATAGAAAAAATTTTAAATATGTATGAGTGTATTGCCTGCATGTATGTGAGTGCACCCATGTTGTACAATGCCTTGGAGGTCAGAAGAGGGCTTTGGTTTCCCCTGGAACTGGAGTTAAGGATGGTTCGTAGCTGCCATGTGGGTGCTGGGAATCAAACCTGGGTTCTCTGCAGGAGCAGTCAGTGCTCTTAACTGCTGAGCCATCTCTCCAGCCCCTAAAAATATAAATTATTTTTAAAAATAAAAGAATTATTAACATGTGTTTTGCTTGGGCTGCTGGTCAGTCAGGTTTATATTTGTCTGTTAGACAAATATATACTTAAATTACAGTGTTCATTGCTTTCCATGTATAAATAGAAGGGATCATACCATTTAGAGGGAAGGAAAGCATTTTTTATAGTAGTTAACAGGAAAAATTGTATGGTCTAATTAGGTGGCACACCTGCATGAGGCTCATATTCAAATGATTAGGTGGCTATCTTATTTTGCTGAGGATTGAGTTTCATAGTTGTTTCTTTTGGGGAATGGCTTTGTGTGATGTCATAGGTCATGGTATGGGCTTCTATTAAAGTATGGAATTCTCTATGGTAATGTCGTGATGCCCTAAGAGAGACTGCAGCTGGAGTCTGTCATGGTTAACTCCTGATGAGATAAAGTTCCTGCTCAGAAACAACACTGACCTTGCTCTGAAGCTCCTCTACCCAACAATGGCAATCTTGTACTGAGACTGCAGTAGCTCAACATGGCCATCATCCCAGAAAGGCTTCCACGAATGTGTTTAGTTTAAGAGTCTTAAACTCTATGGAAGAAACAACATATAGTTGGATCTATCAATAACTATGTCCTATTGTAGACAACTTCATATATAACAGATAGTTCAGAATTACTTTCTTCTTGGGTCTTAACTACAAATTATGACTGCTAAAATGCTTAAATTTGAACTGATAATTCCATATACACTTTTTTTAAAACTATCAAAATATAAAATATGGGACTGGAAATGTAGCTCAGTTGGTAGAGTGCTTGCGTAGTATGCAAAAAAGCTCTGAGTGAAATCTCCAGCACTGCATAAACTTGGAAGCAGGACCTGGAGCACAGACCATGGAGGAATACTGCTTACTGGCTTGATCCCCTGACCCATGTTCAACCTGTTTTCTTAGACAACATAGGTCCAATTGCCCATGGGTGGCACCACCCACAGCGGTTGGGCCCTCCCACATCACTCAATAATCAAGAAGATACTCCACAGACATGGCCACAGGTTAGTTCAATGGAGGCAATTTGCTAAATGAGGCTCCCTCAACCCAGGTGTGTCAAATTGACAACTAAAGATCCAGTACAATATGTATGTATAGGTATATTTATAAATGTATGTATGCATATGTAACAATAATAAAGAGCCAGGCGTGGTGGGGCATGCCTTTAATCCCAGCACTCAGGAGGCAGAGGCTGGTGGATCTCTGAGTTCAAGGCCATCCTAGTCTACACAGTGAGTTCCAGCCAGCTGGGACTACAGGGAGACCCTGTCTCAAAAAGATCATAAAAATAGTAATAATAATAAAGAAGAGCACAAGAAATTGAGAGGAAGTCAGGGAACATGAGAGGAGTTAGTGGCAGGCTAGGAGAGATGAAAATAATGCAAAGATGACACATATGTATGAAATTCAGAAAAATAAAAAAATTAAAGTTTCTAAATACAAGAATATAATTTTAATAAAAATCTATTTTCATATAATCTTTTGGATACAGGGTCTCCCTATAGCTCCAGCTGGCCTG
>NW_008345972.1:2809019-2811254 GCF_000622305.1 Nannospalax galili | reverse complement strand
ACAGGGTCTCCCTATAGCTCCAGCTGGCCTGGAACTCACTATGTAGACCAGGCTGGCTTTGACCTCACAGAGATCTGCCTGCTGAGTGCTGGGATTAAAGGTGTGCCCCTCCATGCCTGGCTTATATTAATTTTTATTATTGTCTGTATCTGATGTCTGTGTATCCATGTGTCACAGCATGATGTATGTGGAGACCAGAGGACAACTTGATAGAGTTGGTTCTTTCCCTCCACCTTTATGTGTGTTCCAGGGATTGAACTCAGGAGCCCCTGCAAAAAATTTAAAAACTTTTTATAATTTTTTTATGTGTATGAATATATTATCTGCATGTATGTAAGTGCACCTGTGTCATTCAATGCCTGAAGAGGGTGTCAGAGTCTCCTGGAACTGGAGTTAGGGTTGGTTGTTAGCCTCCATATCAGTACTGGGAAATGAACCCAGGTCCTCTGCAAAAGTAGCCAGTGCTCTTAACTGCTGAGTCATCTCTCCGCTCTTGTTTAAAAAAACTATATAATAAAATAAGATAATAAATAAGAATAGGGAAATCTATAGGTTTAAGTAAGTAAAAAATGGTTTGCAAAACATAGTAACTAGATAGCTTGGAGACCTGCTTCATCTCTCAGCATGCTCCTGATACCTCCCTCCCTTGCCCAAAATATACAAGCCCTTCAAAGTTGGCTGTAGCTTCAGAGACCAATCTTCTCAATTGGAAGAGATGGTCTTTAAGGCTTTCAACAGCAGAGGTATGACTGAAAATCAGTAAATGAGCTGCCTTGTTGGCTGTCACGCTCTAGTCTTTTCCAGGCAACCCCCAAAAGAAGCCATTTGGGGTATGTGTCCCTGGCTCTCAGCATGGGACCCATCAGTCATCAGTAGAACTGGGCTAAATCAGTGCACATTCTGCAAGAAGGGAGGATATTGAGAAGGGTTTGCTGAAACTATTCTCAGAGAGGGAGGGTAAGAGAACAACACAACTCCTAGTTCCCTCTTATAGAAGAAGAAAACCTGAGTGGCTCCTTATTCGGTTCCCTTTAGCACAACCAGCTCTTCTTTGAAGAGCCCTGGGTTTCCGTAGATATAACTAAAAATTAAATTGAGCTTTACTCAGTATCAAAGTCACATCATCTGTGTTGACTACCAAAAAGGACACTCTGTCCAAGAGAGACTACAATATTTGAGGGATATCAGGACAGGCAAGAACAAAGGGTTTCTTGAGCCTCTGACTTGTGAAGTGGGTTTAAGGGTTTTAAAACACTCATTTCTGCATTTCTCAGGGCCTCACTCTTTCCTTCCTTCCTTCCTTCCTTCCTTCCTTCCTCCCTCCCTCCCTCCCTCTCTTTCTTTCCTCCTGTCTCTCTCTCTCTCTCGTCTTTTTGAGACAGGGTCAGCTGACCTGGAACTCACTATGTAGACCAGGCTGGGCTCGATCTCACAGAGATCCACCTGCCTCTGCTTCCTGAGTGCTGGGACTACAGGTGTGCACCACCACGCCTGTCTCTCACTCTTTTTTTGGAAAGAGATCACCTTAAACTGTGGGGCAGGCAGACTGGACTTTGTTTCCTGTCACTAATGTTCTGCAGACAAAAGGCAATCATTGACTGACAGGTAGGTGAGGACAGATGCCTCTAGCTGTCTTTAAACCTCACCAGTTGTGTAACACAGCTTCCATACTGCCTATGAACCTCTAATACATGATTTTTCAAAAAATTCATAGATCAGGTAAACTCAGATAATGTGCCTTTCATATGAGTCCCTGGCAAATTCCATAATGTGTGGTTGATTAACAGAAGCAATTCTATTAATAGTTTATATTGGACAGATTATAATGTGGTCTGGGGAAAATACCTTCCAGTCCTCTGGAACTTCAGCTCAAATGCTGAAATAAGAGTCTTAACTCAGGTATGTAAATTAAGAAAAAGGAGGAGATTATATATACAGATTACAGATACATCTTCTCAGTGAGCCAACAGATTATAATGTGGTCTGGGGAAAATACCTTCCAGTCCTCTGGAACTTCAGCTCAAATGCTGAAATAAGAGTCTTAACTCAGGTATGTAAATTAAGAAAAAGGAGGAGATTATATATACAGATTACAGATACATCTTCTCAGTGAGCCATGCTCACCAGGGTAGGGGACGGGGAGGTTGGGGGGTCATGATGGGGTGGGGGGGATTCAGGTTGCCTCCATTGTCTCCATTTTCTGTTATACTGTTGTAAGAGGGAAACCACAGAGGA
>NW_008345972.1:2799309-2802797 GCF_000622305.1 Nannospalax galili | reverse complement strand
TCCCGTTCCAATAAGCTGGAGACAGTCCGTTTGCTGACAGAGCGGGGCTGGATTATAGAAGCCGTGCTGATTTTGTTGCTCAGCGCTATTCGGCAGCGCGCTCTGTGGCTAGGATAAAATTAGCGCGTGTATGCGCCACTCGAAGGTGGTAGAGGCTCACTGATGTAATGAGCAGAGCCATTATATTTTCCTCTCTTTTCTGAATCACCAATATTCCTACAAAAATATCTACAGGGTATTCAACATAAAATATCGAACAACACATCTCCAAGTCTCTGATATCAGAAGCCCCCAGAGACCATGAGAGGAAAGTGACCCCTGAAGGCATTGGGAAGGGCACGTTTCAACTGAAGGTGATGGAGTAAGAGGCTGTGTGCACAGGAGCATCCGTGTCGCTAATTCAATTAACTTTGGAGCTTTCTGGATTCACTTCCCAAGTCAGTCATGGGCTACTGGATACTGTCTCAGAGACTATGAAGGAGGATCCCAGCCACAGACTCTGAAAGCCAATGACAATTCACTTAGGATGCAGAATTTGGGATTAGATTTACTGCTATTAAAAAATTATCTCTGTGCATGCGTGCAGCGTGCATGCAGTTGTGTGTGTGTGTGTGTGTGTGTGTGTGAGAGAGAGAGAGAGAGAGAGAGAGAGAGAGAGAGAACAACTTGTGGGAATAGCTTTTTCACATAGGTCTCAGGTCTTCAGGCTTGGTGGAAAGTGCCTTAACCTGCTGAGCCATCTCCTCAGCCTTTTCTTTTTAATTCAAGACCGGGCCTAAGAAAAATGGGATAGACAGTCTATCTTACGATTCCTTGTTTTTCGGTGGCACACACCTGTAGTCCCAGCACTTGGGAGGCATAGGCAGGTGGATCTTTGTGAGTTCAAGGCCAGCCTGGTCTACATAGTGAGTTCCAGGACAGCTGGGGCTACAGGGAGACCCTGCTTCAAAAAGACAGAAAAAAAAAGATACCTTGTTTTTGTGGGACATGGTGACACACACCTTTAATCCCACCACTCTAGAGGTAGAGGCAGAGGCAGAGGCAGGCCTCTTCTACATAGTTAGTTCCAAGCCAGCTGGGACTACTGTCTCAAAAAAAGCAAAAACAAAAGATTCCTCTTTCTTCGTTTCTTTGTTTCTCTCTTTCTCTCTTTCTCTCTCTCTTTTTCTCTCTCTCTTTCTTTTCTTTCTTTCTTTCTTTCTTTCTTTCTTTCTTTCTTTCTTTCTTTCTTTCTTTCTTTCTTTCATCTTTTTGAGACAGGGTGTCTCTATAGCCCCAGCTGTCCTGGAACTTACTTTGTAGACCAGGCTGGCCTTGAGCTCACAGAGATCTGCCTGCCTCTGCCTCGAAAGGGCTGGAATTAAAGGCATGTGCCACCACACCCGGCAAAATTCCTCATTTTCAAAAGAGAAAGGTGTCCCAGGGGTCGATGGGTGGTAGATGTAAGATCCCCACCAGTTCTAAACGACGTAATTGCTTGTCCTGATCTCATTTCCTTGGTAGGTATAGGGTGATGCATTTTTTTCTTTGGAGGTCAGCTTCACACTCTGGCTCTTGCATGCCTGATAAACTAATTTTACAAGTACAAAAAATGGTGAGAGTTTCATAGATGAAGCGAGGGACACAAGTTTCTCTTTAGATTTAAAATCGTCCTTTGTCCTGTAAGGTTTCTGACCCATTTTCTTAGCATGGATCACTGTTTATAATATATTTCCTGTCTCAGGGGGAATAGATGATAGGCAAAAAAAGATTTAGTTGCCTGAGCATTATTAAATTTGCCAAAAGTTATGGGAGTGGAGATATTTTCCAAAATAGAAAAAATGAGAAAGCCTGAGCAAGTGATAAAGGTCTGTGTAGGTTTGTTATGATATATAAAGGATGAGAGAAAAATGATATACACATAATCTTAAAATGTCTATGGTCACAGTTTAACCAACTATTTAAAGGAACAAAATATATCTAGTCAAGGTTTATCTGAGAATATTTGTTTTTTTTTACCCAAGCCATATCTATATAGCACATGATAATTAAAAGTACCAGACTGGTGGAACTATCCTTGTTGGATGTTTAACAGCCATAGTTTGAGGCCTATAGTAATGTGGTCAGGGGGACTTAAAGGACAGTTTTTGCCCCTTGCCCTCTAAGGTCGGTAGGTCGATTAGTTCCCAGAAACTATGAGCATCTTGCAAAACATCCTGTAATGGTGGTGGGTCATCTGACCTCTTGATCAAGGGGGCCAAGGTGACCCCACCAGATGGACTTGAATCAGTGTCCAGTCTATAAAGAGGAGGGTCAACATGGAGGAATCATTTCCTTCATGCTTCCAAGAGAAGCCAACAATGGTCGAGCAGGACCTTTGACTTATCTTCACATAGATGGAACTGGTAAAAGAAAGGAGCCATTGGCTCCTCCCAAGCCCATGTGACCCCTGAGGAACAGATCCTGAAACGACCTTAAGTGTAAAAATAAATTGATTTATTTAGGCCAATCGTATGGTCTTAAACACCCAAAAGGAAAGTATAACCAAAGAGTAAAGTCATCAGTATATTTCTTTAAGAGTTTAAGGGATTACACTTCCCAAACATTAGGCTTAAGTCTATATAAAAAGTTATCTAGACAATTATTTCTCATTGATGATTTTGTTCTTAATCAGAAAGTGCTGCCCAGATATAAGACTTCAAATCTTGGTCTCCAATACTGTAGTGCCCACCTAAGGGAGACAACTAGCTATTGTTCTAAAACAATGGATAAATTTGTTTTCTCCCCCTATCTAGAAGTCTTTGAGAAGGAATTGACACTGATTCTAACCACTCCAACATCTATCAAAATACCTGAAAGCAAACCCTGAATCCATCACTCCAGCCTTGGAAGACAAAAGAAAAATAAGGAGGAACCCAATAGAGGGATGCTTTTGGAAGCCCTTGTCAAGAAATTCCAGTGGACTCTCATGACATTTGAAAATTGCTCCATTCTGGCTTATTTCTAGCTCCCTGTCTAGAACTTGTAATGCTAATTACTTTTGCCTTTACTTCTCCTCCACATCTCCTATTCATGATTCAAGGATTTTCTTTTCCCCCTAGAGATAAGAGTTATGCAATCTGGGAGTCTTTTAGATAGACCCACTGAAGGGGTAACTCCAATTGCCTCACCCTGTGTCTCTCCCTGTTCAGCATGGAAGAAGCCAGAGCAGTCTGCATCCTGATTCCCTATTGGCAATTTGGGCAACCTCTTCAGAGGATGGTGTGATAAGAATAGGAGGCGGGGGCGGGCTGAAGAGATGGCTCAGCAGTTAAGAGCACTGGCTGCTCTTGCAGAGGACTCGGGTTCAATTCCCAGCACCCACATGATGGCTGTGAACTGTCCTTAACTCCAGTTCCAGGGGAAACTGATGCCCTCTTCTGACCTCTGAAGCATTGCATGACATGGGTGCACTCACATACATGCAGGCAATACACTCATATACATAAAATAAAAATAATAAAATTAAA
>NW_008345972.1:2784101-2798162 GCF_000622305.1 Nannospalax galili | reverse complement strand
AGAGAGGCCTGGGGCGGGGTCCTCACTCAAGATTTTTAAATTGCAGTCACTTGTGACCCAGGCCACTGTCCCAATGGTGGCAGACCCAGCTATCCCTGTCCCCACGAGGAGAGGAACTATAATGGCAGTGGCTTCAACCCTAAGAGGTCGGGAGAGGCCCATATGGTGTCTACCTGCATCCCCCCCAAAGTAATACACCTGGGGCATGGCACGTACCAGGACACAAAATTCTTGCCTTCCTATGAAGTACCTGGGGTGCAGGCAAGAGGTTAAGCCAGAGGAACAAGCAAACCAAACAGATTGGGGGGCAGCAAGTAGTTGAGTATCTCTTATAGGCCAAGTGTCCTCAGGTAGGGTATAGGACTGATTACAAACTTCAAGGTAAGGGGAGGTGGCCAATGGATACCCTTTTGACATGACAAGAGTCCCTTTGTCCTGTAGGTCTCCTAAGGCAAAAGTAGTTTCCCAGGGGCAAGCAGCAGCCCCTGGGGGCTGTTTTTTTTTTTTTTTTTGTGTAGACCAGGCTGGCCTTGAACTTACAGAGATCCACCTGACTCTGCCTCCCGAGTGCTGGGCTTAAAGGTGTGCACTACCAAGCCTGGCCTTCATGGGGACTGTTTTTAATTCTTGTTACAGTAAGGGCAAATGCTCCTACATAATAGGGTGGTCAGGGATCCAGACAGAGCCAACAATCCCTGGTCATCTCAGGGCATGTGCTATTTAAATATTGAAAAGTGGACTTTATAGTATTTTTAAGAGGCTCTCCCTCCAGAGGGAGGTGGGGGGGAGTCTTTATTCTTTAAAGGTATTGGCCTTGTAGTTGGGTGTATGTTTGACCCAGAGGCCCCTGAGGAAGGTGGGGGAAAATATGGCTTGAGCTCTGCCAAAGGCCCTATGGGTCTAGGTGGTATGGTTCTTGGGGTCCATACCAGACACATAGGCTCTTAGTCCCCATGTGTGACTCATATCCCATTTTTGGTCTGCAGCAAAAATATCCCATTTCTTTAGGGTTATAGTAAGTGGGTTGCAGGTCCTGGGAACTGAGCAGGACTTGTTTTTCTCCAATTTGATATTAAGGTACGGATCTTTTTGTTTAAGGAGCATTGGGGCCCAGGTTTCGCATCCCCAGTGGGCACAGAAATAACTTCCCTTATCATCACAATCAGTCCCAGTGTTTGCTGGGCATGCGTAGAAGGCTGTTCCCAAGGTCTTTTCTGCATCTATGGTGCTGGCTCTGCATCCAGTAGCAAGAAGGGATGTTTGTCTAGATGTTCCTGACATTGCTATCACTGCTGATCCCCCAAATGATCCCCTATACATACTGTGAGCTACCTATACCTATACATACTATGCATACATATCTACATACCTATACATACATACATACCATATATACTATACATACATACCTATACATACTGTGAGCTGCTGATCTGCCAAATGATCCCCATACATACTGTGAGCTACCAGTTGTTTTAAAGAGCCCAGCATTGGCCATAAGGAACATAGATCAGTTCTAAATTGAGGAGCGATCTGAGGGTTTGGAGGTGTAACTTCCATGAGAGTTTTTCCTGTTTGTGTGTCAGATAATCTCCAGACATAAGTCTGGGGTTGGTAAATTCCCTGGGGATCAGTCCCAAGGGGTAGAATTAAGAAGAACAGAGTCATAACTAAAGTGGGGCTGTGGTAGGTGGACAGTCTTTTACCAGTCAGAGTTTTAGGGAGTCTTCTGGGTGAGTTTGGACCTTCCATTTTTCTTGATCCACCTAAGCATGCTTGGCATGGGAGTGGTGAACCCCATAGTCTGTCCACCTTTATTGCCATGGGAGTCATCAGGATCACAGTGAATGGTCATTTCCATTGAGGGTCCAGTGTCTCCTTTTGATGTTTTATCCAGACAAGGTCTCCAGGTCTATAAGGATGTGGAGTAGCTGGAGGCAGTTCATGCACATGCCAGATCAGTGGGTGGAGATGCTCCTGTACAACCTGCAATGCACTAACAGACTGAAGGATTTCATGATTAGATATTTCAGCCAATAATTCTGATCTTAATCTCGGGACCAGGGGAGGAGGTCTCCCAAAAAGAATTTCAGAAGGAGTAACTCCTTGGATATAGGGGGAGTTTCTAGCCCTGAGGAGGGCAAAATGGAGGAGAGTCACCCAGTCTGTGCCAGATTTTAGGGTTAATTTAGTCAAGGTCTCCTTTATGGTCTGATTCATCCTTTCTACCTGTCCCGAACTCTGGGGATGGTATGCACAATGTAGTTTCCAGTTTGTCCCCAGGGCCTTTGTTAAGGCCTGCATTACCTGAGAGATGAAAGCTGGTCCATTATCAGATCCTAACATTAAGGGCACACCAAACCTGGGAATGAATTCATCCAATAATTTCCTGGCAACTGTAGTTGCTGTCTCCTTCTTGGTGGGAAAGGCTTCTACCCATCCTGAAAAAGTGTCTACGAAAACCAGTAAATATTTATATCCAAACCGGCCCGGCTTTGCCTCAGTGAAGTCTACTTCCCAGTGGACTCCAGGGTCAGTTCCTCTTTCACGTTTTCCTGAGGATTTATCGATTTTTGGGTAGGTATTAGTCATCTGGCATGCTGTGCATCTGGAGGTGATGTCCTGTATAGTAGCTTTTGAGGAAGGAAACTGGAAGCATCTTGTTAATAACAACCTGATCTTTTCTTTTCCCATGTGGGTTCCTTCATGGAGTTGGAGAACTAGCATCTCCCGCAGGGGATGGGGGAGGATGACCTTGCCATCTGAAGTGTGTCTCCATCCTGAGGAGACATACCCTTTTGGAATTGTCTGGAAATATTTGTCGTCCTCTTCTATGTATGAAGGCTTTTCAGGTAACGTAGGATTTGGCAGGGCTAGAAGGGCAGGCTCAAAAGGGGATTCTGCTATTTCCTTAGCAACTTGATCTGCCTTGTGATTCCCTTGGGCCTTAGGAGTGTTATTCTTTTGGTGTCCTGGGCAGCGAATAACTGCCACTCGTTTGGGCATCCATATAACTCTTAACAAGTCAATGATCTCTTGTTTATTTTTGATAGTCTTCCCCTCTGATGTCAGGTGGCCTCTTCCTCTATAGATGGCTCTATGCACATGAACAGTGGCAAAAGCATACCTACTGTCAGTGTAAATGTTGACAGTTTTACTCTCTCCCAGTCTTAGTGCCTGAATCAAGGCTATCAGTTCAGCCTTTTGAGCAGAGGTTCCTTTTGGCAGGCCTTCTGCCCATAGAACATTCTTCTGAGTGAATACTGCTTCCCCTGCATACCTGATTCCATCTTTTATGTAACTACTCCCATCTGTGTACATCTCCAAGTCAGGGTTCTTCCATGGTATGTCGGTGAGATCAGGTCGGCTTCCCTGGACATGCTGCAGCAGTTCAGAGCAATCATGATGCACAACTGTCTCAGACTCAGTCTCAGGGAGTAGGGATGCAGGGTTTAAGGCACTGGTCACCACATATGTCAGGCGGGGCACATTTAGTAGGAGAGTAGTTAGTAGTGTCAATTGTTATTCCAAGGTGAGCTTAGCAGTGTCCTTAAGTAGGACTGCAGTGGCCACTATGATCTTCAAACAGGCTGGCCATCCAGCTGCTACTGAGTAATTTTTTTGAGAGGCGGACTACTGGTCTCTTCCAGGAGCCCAAAGTTTGAGCAAGTCCGTCCTTTGCTACACCAAACCGTTCATCTACATAAAGGTAGAAGGGCCTCAAGATGTCAGGTAGGACTATGGCTGGTACAGAAGTGAGGGCCTGTTTTAGGTTGTCAAAGGCCTGCTGTTGTTCTTCTCCCCAGGAAAATGGTAAGGGTCTGCCCCCCTCCCCTTGTTACCTCATATAGAGGCCTGGCCAGCTCTGCAAAACCAGGTATCCACAGGTGACAATATCCAGCTGACCCCAGGAATTCTCTGACTTGTCTTTGACTTTGGGGAATGGGGATGTCCAGGATAGCCTTTTTCCTTGCAGAGGAGAGCCTGTGCATACCCTCCTCCCAATGTAAGCAGCATTCCTCCATGGCCTGTGCCCCAGCTCCTGCCTCCAGGTTCCTGCCCTGAGTTCCTACCTTGGGCTCCCTGATGAATGCGTGCGACCTGGGAGATGTAAGACAAATAAACCCTTTCCTCCCCAAGTTGGTACTGGTCAGAGTGTTTTGTCACAGCAATGAAGAACAAACTAAGACAGGCCTCAAGACGTCTGGCAGGGCTAGGGCTGGTGCAGAAATGAGGGCCAGTTTTAGGTTATCAAAAGCCTGCTGTTGTTCTTCTCCCCAGGAAAATGCTGAGGGACCCCCCCACACACACACTTTTACTTCATATAGAGGCCTGGCTGGTTCTGCAAAACCAGGTATCCATAGGCGACAATATCCAGCTGACCCTAGGAACTCTCTGACTTGCCTCTGACTTCTGGGAATGATGTCCAGAACAGCCTTCTTTCTTGCAGAGGAGAGCCTGCACATACCCCCTTCCAATAGAAACCCCAGATACTGTACCTCCTTCTGGCAGATTTGTGCCTTTTTAGCTGACACCTTGTACTCCAGGTGTTGAAGCTCCTTCAATAAGTCTTTTGTGGCCTCTAGGCAGGAAGGGCAATCAGAGGAGGCAAGGAGCAAATCATCTATGTATTGCCAAAAAGAAATCTGGGAGTGGGCAGTTTGAAAATTTCGGAGGTCCTCATGCAGGGCCTCACCAAAGATGGTGGGAGAGTTCTTGAATCCTTGCAGAAGTCTGGTCCAGATCAGTTGGCCACTGAACCCTTCTTCAGGATCTTGCCATTCAAAAGCAAAGATGGGTTGGCTCCCTTTGTCCAAATGGATACTGAAAAAGGACTGTATAAGTCAAATCCAGGACTGTATAAATTATCCTGTTAGGGTATAAGGATTAGGCACAGTGGGGTGTATGCCCATGACTCTCTTATTTACCTCCCTCAGATCTTGCACAGGTCTATAGTCATTAGTTCCCAGTTTCTTTACGGGGAGCAGGGGGGTATTCCAAGGGGACTGATGGGATCAAAATGCCAGATTCCCAGAATCTTTTAAGGTGGATCCACATAGAGACACGTGCTTCAAAAGATATTGGGTATTGCCGTACCTGGACTGGGCTGGCAAAGGCCTCCAGAAAGATCAACATGGGTGGTCAGTGAGCTGTGAATCCTGGGGGATTACCCTCAGCCCAGACCTGAGGGATCTCCTGTATCAATTTAGCAGTTAGGGATGGTGATTTGTCCTGAGGGAGCCCTTCATGAAGACGGTGTTCGTCTTCAGCTTGCAGGGTGAGAACGAATCCAGTGGTCTCTACATTGACCTTATCTTTGTCAAAATGGATTGAGGCCCCCCCAAGTTTACTTAGCAAGTCTCTGCCCAATAGAGGGTAAGGAGAGTCAAGAATAACCATGAAAGAATGCTGAATCGGCCCTGTGCCCAAATTAACAGTTCTCTGAGTGGTCCAAGGATAAGAGTGGCTACCTGCAACTCCTTGAATGTAAGTGTGGCCAGGGGCCAAGGGGCTTCTTTAGAACTGAGAAGGTAGCGCCAGTGTTAACCAAAAAATCAATAGGCCTCCCTCCCACTTTTAGGGTTAGCCTGGGCTCCGGGAGGGAAGATGAGCCCTGTCCCCCTCAGTCATTTAATTCAAGTACCTTATGAACTGCTTTATGATGTCGAGGGCAATCTTGAATCCAATGTCCCATCTCCTTGCAGTAGGTGCATTGGTCTCTCTTGAGAGGGCTGTTTTTGGTAGATGGTCCAGTCTGCCAGTTCTATTTTCCTGGGGGACATATTCTTGGAGGGTGTTCTCTTTCTCTTAGTGCCAGGGCTTGGGCCAGTCTTCAGGTGTGATGTTCCTCACATTCTTCCTGGGTCTCACAGTAGTTAAAAACTTTTTGGGCTATTTCAAGTAATTCAGAGAGACTCTTACTTTCGAAACTGTCCAGCTTTTGCAATTTTTTAATGGACATCAGGTGCTGATTGAGTCATAAAGGCTATGTTTATGGCTCGTTGGTTCTCTGGTGCCTCAGGGTCAATAAGAGTGTAGGTTCTATAGGCCTCCATAAGCCTTTCCAGAAATTGTGCTGGAGCTTCTGTCTGTCCCTGTAAAACCTGACTGACTTTTGACAAATTTGTAGGCTTTTTGGCAGCAGCCTGGAGACACCCCATAAAAATCTGGCAATAGAGTTTGAGTGCCTCCCTACCTTCAGGGGTGTTGGGGTCCCATCTGTGGCAGTGTTGAGGAAAGGCATCCTCAATCTCCTTCAGATCTTCAGTGTATCAGCCGTTTTCAGATGGCACCCATTTCTGGGCTTCTGAGGGGATCTGGGTACATTCCTCAGTGGTGAAGACAGTGAGGAGGAGTTGCTGGACATCATCCCATGTGGGTTGGTGAGTAAGGAAAGTTGTCTCCAACAACCCAATTAAAGCCTGTGGTTTCTCAGAAAAAGGAGGATTTTGCAATTTCCAATTGTAAAGATCACTAGTTGCAAAGGGAGTATAGACAAGAAAATTATGGCCAGAGGGGTCCGACGGGGCCAAAGCCCAGAGGGGAAGGACAGCAAGTGTCTCTTCAGTCCCATAGGACTGACCTGAATGAGTATGGGGAAGGGTGAGGAGAGGAGGGGTGGTTGGGGAAGGAAGAGAGGCTGGAGAAGATGAAGAGGCTGAAGATGGTACTGGAGAGACTAGAGAAGATGGAGAGGCTAGAGAAGATGCTGGAGAGGGAGGGGAAGCAGCTGGGGAATGTGAGTAAGAAGGAGGATCCAAGAGAGAATCCTCAGTTGAAGGGTGGAGGACAGGAGGCAAGTGAGGCTGGGGAAGAGTCTGATGAGGACCCAGAGACAAGAGGGAGGGTTTTGATGAAGTAGATGGCAAACGGTACTTTAACCATTTTGGTGGTTTGTCCAAGAGGTAGAGCTAAGCCATAACATATAGGACCTGGTCAGGGTGTCCTGGATTCCCGAAAATCACAGCCTGGATGGGAGAAAGCTTGTTAATATGAAAAGATCCACTAGAGGGACATCCAACATCAAAGGACGGCCATTCCAGAGAACAGAGGGTTCAAATTTTCCCAGATAAACTATCTCCAGAGAGTGCGGCAGCCTTCTGGAAATCCTTACAATGAGAGAGAATTTGGTCAAGGAGGGGCCTCCTCAGATGAAGGAATGTGACCCATAATAGAAAAGAAAAGGATTAATCCAAAACAAAGACCAGTGAGAACCAGACAAACAGGAAACAAAGACTTGAAACCAGGACAACACAGAACAAAAGTGCTGCACGTTGGGGAATCGCTGTGCATCCTATGGTTGCTGCAGGAGTGACTGGAGTTGATGCCAAATGCCTGGAGGCCACAGACAGTCAACCAATCAGATGGAGGGTTGGGGCATCCCCCGTCCTCCAGCTCAGAGAGCAATACTGCATCCAGTTTCTCTCCTTTGAGCCCCCAGAAGTCCGGACAGTCAGAACAGAACCCCAAACAGACTCGCTGTGGGAGGAATCAGAACTGAAGTCTCCAGGTGCCAGACAGAGGACAGAAAAAGACAGGAAAACAGACTGAGGGTTTTCAGGGAATCCCGGACAAGCCCCCAAAAATGTTCGGGGTCCGTAAAATTCCCTACATTGACCACTCGGACACTGAGTCTCAGTGAAAAGAAGCGCCTTATTGGAGCCAACCAGTTGGGGACACAGACAGTCTCAGGAGCTGTACTGTGACCCCGGGCAGTGAAAACACAGGGCTTTTAAGCATAAAACCCACAAAAACCACAAATCAGGGGATTTCTATAGAAACCATACACAGAATAACCAGGAAAAGATTTGAACAATCTAGGGCTGATTTCCAGAGCTTTAACCTATACAGCTATTGGCTAGCTTACCTGGGGCAGAACGTTCTTTCTCTTCCGCCCCAGACCATTCCCATAGAAACCATGAACAGATGTACCAGGAAAGGGTTTGAACAATGGAGGGGTTTCCAGAGCCAGGTGGAGGGCAGCTTTTTCTCAGAGGAGAGGGAGGGGGTCTGAGGGGCACGCTCCTTCAGGCATGGATTTGATCAAAACACCTTATATGCATGTATGCAATTCCCAATAAATTGTTTATTTAAAAAAAACAAAGCAAAAAAATTGCCAGAAGTTTGATTTATTTAAAAAAATTATCCCAAAGTTTGAGTTATCCTTATTAACTCAAAATAGGTATGGATCTGCTTTTATTTCAAGGTAATGAATGAGATTTCCCAAATGCTAAATGTAAAATAGAATTTATCTGCAATATAAAGACACCAGTTATCTAACTGAAAAAGCCAATTATACATTTAAAGTTTACCTTGGTGCTGGACAGATGGCTCAGTGGTTAAGAGCACTTGTTGATCTTGTAGAAAACCAGAGTTTGGCTCCCAGGACTTACATCAGATAACTCACAACCATCATTAACTCCCGCTCTAGGGGATCCAACCTCTTCTTCTGGCCTCCAAGGGTACCTGCACATATACAGAAATTAAAATAAATCCTTTTTTTAAAAAAAAGTTACTTTGCCTAAGCTGTGTTAAAAACTCGTAAACGTTGTTTAAAACTTTTTGTTTTGGTTTTTTGGCCTTTTTTGAAACAGGATCTCCCTATAGCCCCAGCTGGCCTGGAATTCACTATATAGACCAGGGTGGTCTTGAACTCACAAAGATCTGCCTGCCTCTGCCTCCCAAGTACTGAGATTAAAGGTGTGGGCCACCACACCTGGCATAAAGGTTGTTTAAAACTTGTATTATTCTGACTGAATAATAGCTGTCCTGAATGGAGTTCAACTCAGTCCCTTTAAAATGCTGTATAAAAGGTCCTTCCCAGGAAAAACTGGTTTTAAAGTACACCTGCAAAAATTAAATTGATAAACATAATCAACTGGGCTGGGGATTGTAGCTCAGTTGATGGTGTGCTTGTCTTGTATGCATTAAGCCCTAGGTCAAATCTCCAGTACCATATAAATGGGGGCATGGTTGTCCATGCTCTCAGTATCAGAAGTCAAGGTCATCTTCACCTATACAGCAAGTCCAGGCCAGCCTGGGATTCTCAGCATCCTGTCTCTAAAATAAAACAAACAAACAAACAAACAAACCAATAAAACATAATAATCAACTTAAGACAAGTGATTTTGACTTTAACAAGTATAGAAACCTAAAACTTCTTTCTACTGAGACAAGCCTTCACTTCCATGGACTAGGGCATAGAAACATTAAAAACTTGTGCCAGAAGTGGTGATGCATGCCTTTAATTTTAGCACTTGGTAGGCAGAGGCTGGCAGATTTCTGTGAGTTTGAGGTAAGCGTGGTCTATATAGGGATTTCCAGGTCTGTCAATGATACATGGTGAGACCTTATCTTATAAAAACAGCAATAACAAAACCAACCAACAAACCAAAAATAACTAAAACCCCCCTAAAACCTTGGAAGTTGGGTTCTTTTCATGATTGGTCTAACCTAATTTAGATATATCCTTATGTATGTATGTATGTATGTATGTATTTATGTATTTATTATTTTGTTTTTTTGAAATGGGCTCAGCTGTCCTGAAATTCACCATAGATAGTCCAGGCTGGCCTTGAACTCACAGAGTGATGGGATTAAAGGTGTGCACCACCACACCCACCAACAGGTCCTTATTTAATCTTTATAACTACAAACTCATCTCTCTTAGATTATTAGATATGACCCCTTGGATTAGTCATAGTATAGGAAACAGTGCATAAGAGCCAAGAGTTAAGCAAACCTCCAAATGCCTACTCCTGTGAACCATAACCAGGACTCACACTAAAGCAAGAAATCAAATAATAAAGAATCCCAAGCAGCAAATGAGTTTTTTTTGCCTGGCTATCGTAGCCAATCTGTTTGTTTAAACAGCTTTAATCTTATAAATGTACAGGTTCTTTTAGGTTTTAACTAAAAGCTTAAAATCACATTCAATGTAATCCTAACATAAGATACAACAATAAGTATCCTTTTTGTCTTCTTATTTTAGCTGGCCTGTTTGTTAATGTTTTGGTCTGGTTTTCCTGGGATAGACATGAATTACAAATGTAAACTTTGCTGATTTGATTCATGAATTATGTCATATTTAGATGTGCCTTAAAATGTTTTGACAAAGTTGCCAGGCATGGTGGCACATGCCTTTAATCCCAGCACTTGGGAGGCAGAGGCACGCTGATCTCTGTGAGTTCAAGGCCAGCCTGGTCTACATAGTGAGTTCTAGGACAGCTGGGTCTCAAAAAGACCAAAAAAAAAATGTTTTGACAAAGCAAATACAAAAGCTTTCAAATTCAGTCAGTATTAAACTGCCTCCCCAAGTAATTCTCACACATATCTTGTGTTAGCATCAGGAGAGTTTCAGTCCTCTAACTCAAAGGATATTGCACCCAAACCCAGCAGTAAGTAGATTCAAAATATAAATGCTATCCTGGATCCTCTCAAGAATGAGGAGTGAAATGTTAGTGATAGTTTTTTAGCCAAAGCAAGGCTGGCACCTTCAGAGGCAGATGGATGTGCTAATGCACCTTCAAAGTGCCCTTTCCTTTATTTTCTGCTAAATCTTTTTTTCTTTTTTGGTCTTTTAAAAAAATTATTGAGAATTTCATATAGGCATCTAAGCATATAAGGTGTTTTGATCAAATCCATGCCCACTCCCTCCCCTCCAACTACTCTCATATCTCCCCATCACTTTTGGGAGACCCTGTCTTTTTTGGTCTTTTTGAGACAGGGTCTTCCTGTAGCCCCAGCTTGCCTGGAACTTGCTATGTAGACCAGGCTGGCCTTGAACTCATAGAGATCCATCTGCCTCGGCCCCCCAAGTGCTGGGATTAAAAATGTGCACTGCCACACCTGGCTCAAAAAATATTCTATTTGGGGCTGGAGAGGTGGCTCAGCAGTTAAGAACACTAACTGTTCTTGCAGAAGACCCCGGTTCGAATTCCAGCACCCACATGGAAGCTAACAACTGTCTGTAACTCCAGTTCCAGGGGATCCGACAACCTCTTCTGTCCTCCATGGGCATTGTATGACACAGGTGCACTTACCAACATGCAGGCAATACACACATACACATAAAATAAAAAAATGTATAATTTTTTTTAAAAAGAGAAAAAATATTTTATTTATTATCTTTATTTTAGTGTTTCACCTGCATGTATATAAGTACACCCATGTTGTGCAATGCCTAAGGAGATCAGAAGGGGGCATCCTGGAACTGGAGCTATGGACTGTTGTTAGCCACCGTGGGTGCTGGGAATCTAACCTGGGTCCTCTGCAAGAGCATCCAGTGCTCTTAACTGCGGAACCATCTCTCCATTGCCACATTATTATTTTTTTTTTTGTCTTTTTTGAAGCAGGGTCTCCCTGTAGCCCCAGCTGTCCTGGAACTCACTATGTAGACCAGGCTGGCCTGGAACTCACAGAGATCCACCTGCCTCTGCCTCCCAAGTGCTGGGACTATAGGCATGTGCCACCATGCCCAGCTCCACATTATTTTTTTGAGACACGATGTTATGTACCCCATGATGGCCTCTAACTCACTGTGTAGCTAAGCATGACCTTGACATTTTGATCCTTTTGCACCAGCCTCCTGAGTGCTGGGATTACAGGCAGGGCTGGTGCTGTGGAGCAATCCTGGTGAATGAGAGTGCCCCTCAGACCCCCCTCCCTGTCCTCTGAGAAAGAGCTGCCCTCCACCTGACTCTGGAAATCCCCTAGATTGTTTGAACCCTTTCCTGGTACATCTGTTTATGGTTTCTATGGAAATGGTCTGGGGCAGAAGAGGAAGAATGTTCTGCCCCAGGTAAGCTAGCCAATGGCTGTATAGGTTAAGACTCTGGAAATCAGCCCTAGATTGTCCGACCCCTTTCCTGGTACATCTGTTTATGGTTTCTATAGAAATCCCCTGCTCTGCTGTTTTTGAGCTTAAAAACCCCGCGTTTCCATGGCTCTGGGTTGCAGTGCAGTTCCCGATCCTGCCTGCATTCCTGGCCAGTTAGTTTCAATAAAGCAGTTAAGTTTTCCTGAGTCTCAGTGTCTGAGTGGTCAATTCAGGGAATTTTTCAGACCCCAAACACTGGGACACTGTAAATATTAGGCAAGTACTCTACTCACTGAACTGCACCTCTAGCCCTCTCATAATTTTTAAAAATATTTTAAAATTTTTTAATATTTTTAATTATTTTTATGTGTATGAGTGTCTTGCCTTCATGTATGTGAGCACCCGTGTCATGCAATGCTGCGGAGATCAGAAGAGGGCTTCAGATTCCCCTGGAACTGGAGTTAAGGATGGTTCATAGCCACCATGTGGGTGCTGGGTATCGAACCTGAGTCCTCTGCAAGAGCAGTCAGTGTTCTTAACCTCTGAGCCATCTCTCCAGCCCCTCTCTCATGTTTTATTTTGGTGTTACAAATTGTTCCAGACTTGTTCAGGGGCATCTCTTTCTAGCTGGGTCCTATATCTGGGTATCTATTCACATATAGAGAGAGTTCACAGACATATACATATACACACATGTATAGAGAGGTCACATATATTATTGGGTTATATAGAGATTCTTTACATCTAGAGAGTTTGTAGATAAGTTTATATAGAATTTATTTATTTATTTATTTTTTTGGGTCTTTTTGAGACAGGGTCTCCCTGTAGCCCCAGCTGTCCTGGAACTCACTATGTAGACCAGGCTGGCCTTGGACTCACAGAGATCCATCTGCCTCAGCCTCCTGAGTGCTGGGATTAAAGGCATGTGCCATCATGCCCAGCTATATAGATTTTTTTATGTGTGTGTCATTTGACTGTTTCCTCCAGATTGAATATGACCATTGCTGTCTTGAATTAGAGCAGCTGTGATCACCTGTATGAGCCCTTCATGAGAGTCAAGGAGTTTGTGGTTCTCACAAGCCTTCACAAGGGCCTCGCCCTCCCCAGGTTATGTAGAATCAAATGACTAGGGTGGAGGGAGTGCCTGTTACCCAGGAGCTGCCCAGTGTGACTCTTCCTTGTTATAGCTTCCGGTTCAGTTGCCTAAGGACTTCCTGGTGCTGTTGCTGCCTTCAAGTCATGCACAATCCTAAAAGTAACCCCAATAAACTCATTGATTCACCAACTGAACTTAGATAGAATCCTTGAATCTCTTTCTTCCTTCCTTTCCCTCCTTCCCTCCTTCCCTCCCTCCCTCCCTCTTTCTTCCTCCCTTCCTTCCTTCCTCCCTTTGTCTCCTTTCTCCTCCCTTCCTCCCTTCCTTGCTTTCGATAGGGTCTCACTGTGTAGCCCTGGTCAAGTGTATACCACTATGTCAAGCCTAGAACATAGCAACTTGCTATGTAGATCACAGAGATCCATCTCCCTCTTCCTCTTCCTCTTTCTCTCCTCTCTCCCCAATTTCTAGTCACCACAAGGTAAGCAGTTTTGCTCTACCATGCACTTCCTCCATGGTGTTCTGCCTCCCCACAGACTCCCCCACCCCCCAACAATGGAGCCAAGTCATCAAGAATTTAAATCTCTGAAACCATGAGCCTTTCTTCCTTTTGAGTTCATCTCAGATATTTTTGTCACAGTGATTGAAAGCCTACACACAAACACACACACACACACACACACACACACACACACTCAAGAATTTATCTCTGATTTCTTTGGGTTCCATATAAGAGCTCTTTCTGTATTTGTAATTCTCTTCAGCAGTGAGAATCCTGGCTTGCATTATTCTCAACATATTTGCTCAATTTTTCGACCACACCAGCTGCCTTGTTGGCTTCCAGCCATGTTGCCATCTCTGAAGGGAAGGCAGAGATAGGAAGAGAGGGTTTGCAAGCCTTCTGTAGCCCAGCCCCCACCTGTCTTCCTTGCTTTTGTCCCAGTTGGTCCTGACACTGCTGCCTGACCTCTCTGTCAAGCAGTTCTTTTAGTCCTCCCCACTTCAGCGTTTTCCATAGCCCATTAACTCCTTCTGACTTCTAAGTGGGTCTCTTTTTCCTCTCCTCTCCTCTCCTCTCCTCTCCTCTCCTCTCCTCCTCTCTCTCTCTCTCTCTCTCTCTCCCCCTTTCCTTCCTTCCTTTTTTTTC
>NW_008345972.1:2781756-2784052 GCF_000622305.1 Nannospalax galili | reverse complement strand
CCTCTCCCCTTTTCTCTCCCTCCCCGTCTTGTGTAGCCCAGGCTAGCCTTGAGGATGACCTTGAACTCCTGATCCTTCTGTGTCTGCCTCCTAAATTCTGGAATTGTAGGCATGCGCCACCATGCCTGTCTCTTCTCCTTTTTATTTTTAAACAGAAAAACATTTCATGCTGGGGAGATGGCTCAGGCAGTAAAGTGCTTGTTGTGCCTGAGTTATGATGCCCAGAATCCATGTAAGAAGCCAATCAGGGCAGCATGAGTCTGTAATCCTAGCTCTGGGGAGGTGGAGACAGGTGGATCCCTAGAGATTGTTAGTCAGGCATCCTAGCTGAATCAATGGGATCCAGGTTCAATGAGAGCCCCTGCTCAAAAAATAAAGTAGAGATCAACTGAGGAAGATACATGATGTTAACCTTTGGCCTCCACATGCAAACATATATGTGCACATGCACCCATACATGTACCTATACTATAGAGAGAGAGAGAGAGAGAGAGAGAGAGAGAAATATTTCATGCTTAGTTTTGCAAATTCAAATAATGCCACTCCTGTGACGCATAGCATGAAAATCCACAGCCATCTCGTTCACACCCTTTCTAAGATGTAACCAGGTTTCTTTCTTATGCTCTCAGAATACACATTCATGATGATACCCATTTCTTTATATAAGCTAAGAAATCTCTAATAATAATAATAATAATAATGAAAAATATAGTGACTGGAGATGTAGCTCAGTGGTACAGTACTTACCTAGCATGTGAAAAGCCCTATGCTCAATCCCTACTACTGGAAACACACACACATACACACACACACACACACACACACACGCATCATTTAAATTTTTTAAATATATTTTTTCCAATATTTTATTTATTATTTTTATTTTATGTGTATGAGTGTATTGCCTGCATGCATGTAAGTGCACCCATGTCATGCAATGCCGCGGAGGTCAGATGGAGTTAAGGATGGTTCATAGCTGCCATGTGGGTGCTGGGAATCGAACCTGGGTCTTCTGCAAGAGCAGTCAGTGCTCTTAACCACTGAGCCATCTCTCCAGCCCCCATTTTTAATATTGAAATAGGATAGTTCTGTATAAGAACTCTTTCTGTATTTGTAATTCTCTTCAGCAGTGAGAATCCTGGCTTGCATTATTCAGAAACAGACTCCTGTTTTCATTGCTTCTTCCTTCCCAGGACTGACCATCAATCTGCCATCATTTTTTAAAAAAATATTTTCTTTATTATTTTTATGTGTATGAGTGTATTGCCTGCATGTAGGTAAGTGCACCCATGTCGTGCAATGCCCTCGGAAGTCAGAAGAAGCTGTCAGATCCCCTGGGACTGGAGTTACAGTTGTTAGCTGTCATGTGGATGCTGGGATTTGAACCCAGGTCTTCTGCAAGAACAACCAGTGTTCTTAACCTCTGAGCGATCTCTCTGGTCCCCAATCTGCCATCATTTTTAAAACAGACTCACAGGAACCCATTATGAGAATATGTTACCATTTATCCTTTTACACACAGGCCACACTGTTGAGGGGCACTTCAGTCTGCACCAAAGGCCTTCATATCCACCCACCAAAGCCCTTGAACTCTGTTGTGTCCCTTGGGTTGGCTCGAAGGTAGGTGAGACAAGGTGCCTCTGGCAAGAAATTGGTGGGTAGAGGAAAGATGAAGTCATGCTGTGCCAGGTTGCACTTGTCAGCTGGCCTGTGACCCTCCCTGCAGGCTGATGACAGGAGGCTGCAGCTCTGGTGACTCTTTACACAGTCCTTTTCTTGTGCCTTCATGCTGTGGTGGCAGTCCCTAGCTCTCTCTCACTGACTCTCAGGCATTGTACGATGCCTATGATTTCCTGACCTTCCCTATACCTTGACACATTTCTTTCTCTTCACTCAGTTTGCTTTCTATGGTTTCACTTATCTGTAGTCAACTGTACCTTGAAGGTATTAAACAGAAAATTCTAGAAATTAGCAATTTGTAAGTTCTACAATGTGTTTCATTTTGAGTAGGGCAATGAAGTTTGCACTAACCTGCTCCATCCCACTCAGATGTGAGTTACTCCTTTGTCCAGTGCATCCTTTATGTATATACTACCCACTTGTTAGTCACAGTGGACTGTCCCAGTATTACAATGCTTGGGTTCAAGGAACCCTTATTTTAATTAGTAATGACCCTGACACACAAGAATATTGATGCTAGCCAGGTGTGGTGGCGCATGCCTTTAATTCCAGCACTCGGGAGGCAGAGGCAGGTGGATCTCCGTGAGTTCAAGGCCAGCCTGGTCTCCATTACATA